>NC_087333.1:9005000-9129784 GCF_037043105.1 Vanessa tameamea
TTTCGTATTTCTGATTCCTGTAAATTGTCTTTGTGGGTATGTAATATGGATATACCACTTACCTTATCGATGGCCGGTTCGATTCCCGGATCGGACCTTTTAAATTTCCTGTTTATTTTATATTCTTCTTCTTATAAAATTTACATTCCATACCAATGGTAAGTTTAAATTAGAAATGGAGTTTTTCCAACGAAAGATGTTCCTTCGTGCGTCTGATCTGTCTCCGCTCGCGTCGTGCACTTGCTATTTTATACAGCTTAGTCAGGTAGACTGGTCATAAGGCCAGGAGGTAAGTGGTCACCGATGCCCATAACATAGACATAGGCGCCATAAGAATTTTGAACCATTCCTTACGTCACCGATAACCTGCCATGGAAACTGATATGTCATGTCCCTCGTGCCTGCCACACGGGCCGACCCCCCCTTCAAACCGGAACACGACAATACCCAGTGTCGTTCCGCTCGGCGGTAGTATATATGACGAGTGGGTGGGTCGGACCCAGGCGAGCTCGCAGTCCCACCACCGAGTGATGAAGTAAAAAACCAATATTTCTTCGCTCCTAACAGAAGCGAAAGTTGCCATAATAATTATTCCGGATTTCAAGGCTCGGAGGCCCCGGGCCGGATACAAAAAAGTTTTTTAACAGATTTTCAAGTATTTATACAAGAAACGAAGAGAAAGTGTGGGCACTCACCGCCGTCGCCGCCGTCACCGGCGGGCTCCCCGCAGCGCGGCCCGCGCCAGCCCGCGCCGCACGCGCAGCGCGCGCGCCCGCCCGCCGCCGCGCACGCGCCCTGCGGACTCGGCACGTGAGGGCCTCTCTCTATCTCGCGGCCGGCGGGCGGGCCAAATCCGAAAGCACTCGGAGCCGTTTCGGACCCGATTATGATGAATCGTCCATAGACGATGGCGCCGTTATAAATAAATAAATGATTCGCCCCTTAAAACACGTAGTTTTCATCAAAATCGTGTCCGAAACTCATCTGAGTGGATTCGCTCTACCTCGTAATTTTCGGATTTGGCCATTCGCCCAGCTGAAAAATTCACCCGCATACTCCATCGAACGCAACGACTACTCACGTCGTTCAGACAGTAGTTCTCGCACAGAGCCTTCTCCCTGTCCCGGCAAGCGGCCCCCTCCGGCCCCTCGGCGCACTCGGTGCAGTTTACGCCTACAGATTACATGAATCATCATCAGAGCTCAGGTGGCCGAAGTCACCTTCGAGTGGTCATTACGATAACAATGAGCAATGTAATACCGCCGTGCAACTCACCCGCCCGCCCGCGCGCGCACGCGTCGGCCTCGCAGCGCGCCCCGCCGCGCCCCGCGTAGCACGAGCACTGCGACACACGCGCTATCAGCCGAGGGCACTACCACCGACTTCGTGGCAGTGCTTCGGCATTATATGACTATCGATTATGAGAGTGAAA
This sequence comes from Vanessa tameamea, assembly GCF_037043105.1. Classification (NCBI taxonomy): domain Eukaryota; kingdom Metazoa; phylum Arthropoda; class Insecta; order Lepidoptera; family Nymphalidae; genus Vanessa; species Vanessa tameamea. The sequence goes on from NC_087333.1 coordinate 9,006,433, forward strand.
GTTACGACATTCCATTATGATACTGACGACATTTTGGACAAGGTTATCGTGTCTGAGTAGAGCGAGTTAGAAGTTCACCATCAACGCGGGCAAGTCGTCGTCGCCGACGTGCGTGTGGTTGCCGCTCTCGTCCGCCAGGTGGCAGCGGCCGCGACGATTGCAGTGCGCGGCGCAGCGGTAGTGCTGGCAGCGGGCGCCCGCGTACTCGCCGGGGCACGCGCACGCCTCCGTCGAGCCCACGCGCACGCACGTGCCCGGTCCGCACCCCAGCGAGCACGCAGTCGCGTCGACGCTTGCGTTTGTGCTCTCGCTCGATATGACGCACTCGCGACGCCCCTTGTGATGGACATTTTATAATGAGTACATACGTTTCTTTCGATGCCACTATTATATCGTACCAAAGAAAAGCCTCGGCTTGCGCTCACGTCGGTGGGGCGGAGGCCGTCGGGGCCGGGGCCGTCGGGGCTGAGGCCGTCGGGGCACAGGCAGGCGCGGCCGGCGGCGCTGCGCACGCACAGCGCGCTCGGCGCGCACGCCGCCGCCCGGCACGGGTCCTCCGCTGCGACACGAGCACGCAGTGAGCGCCAGTCGCGATCGAATGAGCGAGGTAATATTGATTCCAAATTATCCGCCAGGAAATCGTATGTCTGGCACTAATTATTCAAATCCATTTTTAATGGAGCGACTGATACTAAAGTGGCAGTAAAAATATATTTTGATAGAGTACGTCTGCAACTCTCGCAGAGACTTATTGGATGTTTGTAGTTTCTTACACAAATGTAAAAAGCAATCCACCTACACGGAACGATTAATTGACGGTAGTCGCTAAATTGCACGAATACGAAAATATAATTTTGGCATTTTTAGAAAGTCGTGTTTAACTGTAATTATCACGTAGTGGAAATAAGTGTCAATCTGAACCACGGAAGTGGTTTTTTGGACAGGGTACGACAATCGAGTGACCGCACCCTTGGTCCGCCCCGAGACTCACCGGCGGGCAGCATGTAGAACAGCGCGGGGTGCAGTACGGCCAGCGCGGACACGGGCGCCCGGTGGCGCGGCGGCGCGTGCGCGTGTGCGTGCGCGTGCGTCGAGGAGTTAGTGGGCACGCGACGCGGCAGCGCCAGCAGTCCGCGCGTGGTGGCGCACCACACCGACTCCTCCCACACTGCCATACGCAAGCACGTGCGACTGCTGACGCGTTGCCATTCTACGCCCTCTGCATTTAAAAAAATTGTGCAGTCATAACACATCACCCATCGAAACCGTCGAATGTATACTCTGAGATGGTATCCTCGTCGCACCTTTGTCCTTAGCGACGTGCGGCGGCACCGGCGACGCGGCGTCGGAGCGGAACAGCACGTGCGTGGCGCGGTCCGAGCCGTCGAGGGCGACGCTGTCGAGCGCCGAGTAGTACGCGTCCAGCACGTACAGGCGCGCGGCGGGCGCCAGCAGCGCCAGCGCCGACGGGCGCCGCGCCCGCGCGCGCAGCACCCAGCGCACGCCGCTCCCGTCCAGCCGCGCGCCCAGCACGCCGCCCCACGCGCCGCGCTCCGACCAGAATATCTCGCTGCGGGAGGGACGGGACGTTAGGCGGGGCCGGTCGGCGGGCTCGCGGGTCGCGCCGCACGTACCCCGTCTGCACGGAGATGGCGACGTCGTCGGGCTCCGCGCCGGGCTGCTGCCACAGCGTGACGCGGCGGCGGCCGTCCAGCGCCGCCACGTGCAGCGCGCCCACCGTGCCGTGCTCGCGCGCCCGCAGCACGCCCAGCGCGTCGCGCGTGGCGGGCGGCGCGGCGCGCACGCTGGTCCAGTACAGTCGCTCCGACACCGGGTCCACCGCTACGCCGCGGACCACTCCGCCGTCGTTCACCTGTCGGTTTTTACGGATTGCAGCAATCTCGAGACTGCACTATTCGACTCAATCATGGAGTCTGTCCATATGACTCACGACGGTGTCGGCGTCGGCCAGGTCGGGCAGCGCGTCGGGCAGCGCGGGCAGCGCGGCGTGCGCGGCGTGCGCGGCCAGCTTGGCGCGCGCGGGCGGCGCGCTGCGCAGGCGCACGCGGCGCACGCGGCCCGCGCCATCGGCCCACCACGCCCACCACGCGCCGCCCACCGGCGCCACCGCCAGCGACACTATCTCCGCGCTGATACACATCGGCCCGTTAGATCGGTCGATTACTTAATAAAGTAGTGAAATTAATATTTCCGTAAAGGTTCGCTTGGCCGCGCGTCGCTCGCGTACATAGAATCGTTATACTGTAATATCGTAATAAATTTCTAGAGTAGTGCGTTTAGAAATCAATCGGCAGTGACAGTACTCTTATACGATATACTTTAGTGTGACGTTACTTATCGGGCCGGTCGACGGGCGGCGGCTCGTGGTCGTGTTTGTGCAACTCCATCAGACGAAGCACGCCGTTGGACGCCACGAGCACCTTCGCCTTTTCACCTGCGTGAGACACAGACCGTTACTCATATCGTGTCTATCTCGTCACGCACGTTCCGTGTGAGAAGTTACCTGTAGCCTCGCAACTCAGAGTACCGTCTGGAAGTTGATGTTGCTTGTAGCCGGGAACACATCTGGAAAACAATTTTTTATTATTATTTTAAAAATAGTTTGGTCTTTGGATACCGCTATGCAACAACACTAGTCGCCGACGGGACACTCACTTGCATGTGTGGTTGTGCGTGTGTTTGGGCAGGCAGCGCTGCGGACACGTGCGCCAGCTGCAGCCACCGGACTCTGACGTTTTCAAGTCAAATCAAATCAAAATTAATTTATTGAAGTAATTAAGTATTAAGCATTTTAAGTATTTTTCGCGTAATGATGTCCTAGGGCTAATATTGTAAATACTTCGGATAGCTCTTTTCACAGAATAAATACTATTTCAATATCTGCTGCATTACCCCATAACAACATTCCATAAGACATAAGACTATGAAAATTACTAAAATAAACTAGTCGAGCTGTACTTATATCCGTGAGTTTTCTAATTGTTTTTTGCATAAATGGCACTACTTAGTTTCCCTGCTAGGATATACAAATGGGTGTTTGGAGTCAAGGGATATCCCTAAAAATTTGGACATTTGGCAAGGAAAACAAAATACATTTAGTCTTTTTTGCATTTTGTACCAAACTATTTATGTCAAACCAACCAAGAACCCGCGACAGAGCACTGCTTACAACGTCACATTTGTTTATTTTTCTGTCGAGTTTAAAAACAAGGGATGTATCATCTGCAAACAGCACAATGTCGCAAGTCTTATTTACAAAATAAGGTAAATCATTTACATATATTAAGAACAGGAGAGGTACTAAAATTGAACCCTGTGGTGCACCCATCTGTACCAGAGCGCCATTTGATTTTGCACCGTTAACAACAACCTTCAAAATTCTTTCATTAAGGTAGGAGGAAATGAATTTCAATGCAGGGCCCATGATATTTCAGTTTTTCTAGAAGAATATCATGCCTAACGCAATTGAAAGCTTTAGATAAGTCACAAAAAACTGCAATAGCATTTTGTGACTTCTCCCACGCATCAATACCAAAATGTGCTCAATAAATGCACTGAAACCGTGAAATGAAATGCACTGACACATGACACCGAACAGTTGTGAATGCATAATGCGCGCTTATTCGAATTAAAGTATAATGCCAATTGATTAAGCATGATTTTTTCAAAAAATTTACTCAATATTGGCAAAATAGAGATTGGTCTATAATTGTTTGGGTCATTTTTATCACCGGGCTTAAATAATGGGATTACTTTAATTAATTTTAATAGATCTGGAAAATTACCAGATTGTACACATTTATTAAAGAAGACAGCTAAATAAGGAGCCAAGTCGACAATTACGTTGTTAATAATTGTAACTGATAGATCCCATAGGTCGCTGGTTCTTTAAAGATTTAATGTTTTAAATTTTTTTAGTACATCGTACGGAGTTATACTCTCAAAAGATAATTCTACCTCATTCTGGGGAACGTAACACTTAAGTAAATCTAAGGCGTCATTGGGTGACTCATTAAGTTCTTTAGCAGTATTCACAGGAATATTAGAGAAATATTCTTCGAATTGATTGGTCACATCTTAATCTTCACCTACGATATTCCATTTTATATTAAGGGATAATTGCGCTGTATCAAACTTAATTCTGCGATCGAAACTATCGTCATTATGGTACAGGAATTTCTTTACGCTATCGAGCACAATAGTAATTCAAACCGATACAGTTTTAATTTACACATTCGATGCACCCGCGATATTAATAATTCGAATTAAGTGACAAAAAAAAAGAATATCCAAGTATAAATGGAACACGTCCAACGCACCCGGCGCGCACGCCGCACCCGCCGGCACGCAGCGCCCGTCCCCGCACAGCTGCTCGTGCGTCGCGCACGGGGACTCGGCGGTCGTACGGCTGCCTGATGACATATTGAATGTTAAAGAATACAACTCTAACGTCGCACCCCCCAGCGTGCGTTCGGATACGTACATAGTAATCGATTCTCGTCGCTGCCATCGGAGCAGTCCTCGTAGCCGTCGCACACGAGCTGAGGAGGTATGCACGTGTTGTCGCCGCACCGCACCATGGGCGGCGGGCACGCCGTGTGCGCGCACAGCTGCGCGCGCTCGTCCGCGCCGTCGGGGCAGTCGCGCCGCGCGTCGCAGCGCCACGCGGCCGGCGCGCACGCGGCGCCGCACCGCAGCCGCGCGCCGCACGCCTCCTGAGCCGCCGCGCCCCCCGCGCCCGCCGCGCCCGCCTCGCCCGCCGCCGCCGCACTGGCGTTCCGCGCCGACGCGTCGCACGCCGCCTCGTCGGAGCCGTCGGAGCAGTCCACCTCGCCGTCGCACCACCACTCCCTGTCGGACGGTTCGGCGTGGTGAGAGTGAGGCGGGAGCGTGCCGGGCGGGCGACACGATGGACACGCACTCGAGCAGGCACTCGTGCGAGACGGCGCAGAGTCGCGCCCGCGGCCCGCAGTGCGCGGCGCACCCGCGCTCGTCCTCGCCGCCCGCGCAGTCGGCTGCGCCCGAGCAGCGCAGCGAGCCGCGGATACACTCGCCGTTGTCGCACCTGTGATAGACAAATTAGTCCGTGATTTATTCGTTTTTAGTTTTATGTTAAGCAACAATGTTGCTTATGTATAAACAACGACGGGACAGCTGTCGTCGAGTGCGGAAAACTAGGAGTACCGGAATTCTGACTCGGAGCAGTTGCGAGGCGTGCAGTTTCGCTCGTCGGAGCCGTCGAGGCAGTCCTCCTCGAAGTCGCAGCGCCAGCGGCCCGGCACGCAGCGCAGGTCGCTGCAGCGGAAGTATGTCGGCTCGCAAGCCGCGCGCGCCTCGCAGTGCGCCTCGTCCTCGCGCGCCGGACAGTCCGCCTCGCCATCGCACAGCCAGTCGCGCGGCACGCAGCGACCCGACGAGCAGCGGAACTCGCTGCGCGCGCACGTGCGCTGCGAGCAGTGCGCGCCCTCGTCCGACTCGTCGCCGCAGTCGCCGTCCTCGTCGCACACCCACACCGACGGCACGCACGCGCCCGTGCCGCACTGGAACTGTGCCGAGCTCGCGTTTGATACTCACGCCGCGCGTTCGATACGGACGCCTCGAGCGAGCGAACGAGTGCGTACGTGGTGCGGCGGACACGTGGGCGGCGGGCAGTCCCGCTCGTCGTCGCCGCCGGCGCAGTCGCGCACGCCGTCGCAGCGCGCGGCGGCGGGCACGCAGCGCGCCGACACGCCGCCCGCCGCGTCGGCGCCGCACTTCCACTGCGAGGCGAGGCACGTGAAGCGGTCGCAGTCGCGCTCGTCGCTGCCGTCTCCGCACTGCTGCGCGCCGTCGCAGATGTGCGCCGGGTGCACGCAGCGCCCGTTCCCGCACTGGAACTGCCCCGGCGAGCAGCGGAACGGCGGGCAGGACGCCGGCTCGTCCGACCCGTCGCCGCAATCGTCCTACGCGTTCGGACGTACGTCGGTTAAAATCACGCTCGATCGGCCAAATAGTGAACACTGACTTTCAAAATGTCTGCGTCATCAGCACCTGTGTATCGCAGCGCCACCAGAACGGGATGCACTTTAGCGCGGTGCGGCAGACGAAGTGCGCCGAGGTGCAGTTGGGTCGGCAGGTGCGCCCGTCGGCCGCCAGCGCGAAGTGCTCCGGACACGCGCAGCGCGCCCCGGCCCCCGCGCCCGCCTGCTCCTCGGGCGTCAATAAGCAGAGCCCCGTGCAGTTCAGCTCCTCGCATAGCGCCGTCAACCCTGAGAGGCCAACGTCGTTAGATGCGGCGGAGGGCGCGGTCAGCTCGCGAGGCGACATACGCACGCGGCACGGGCGGCTGGCGCGCGGGGTGCAGCACGCGCAGGTCCATGGGCTTATGCACGGTGTGCGCCTCGGTGCGGCAGCGGTAGGCGCCGCCGCTGCCCAGCGGCACCACCTCCGACACGTTGTAGGCGGGGTCGGGGGCGCGGCGACAGGACTCCAGCGCGCGCGTCTCCCAGTCCGTCCAGTACACGCGGCCCGACCACACCGCCAGCGCGAACACGTGGTGCAGGCGCAGCCACGGCATGCGGTCTGCGGCCGCACATTGACAATATATAACGACTGATAGATCGCACGTGACTCGATGCCTGGGATAGGCCCACTTGTCGCGGTTTCAGGGCGAAGTGAAAAAACTGACGTGCTAATGCGAAAAAAACTCTGTTACATTAAAAGCGCTTATCGTTTTAACGCCGTTCTCGTCTCGATTAGACACATATATTAACATGAGAGAGAAGAAAGACATGACCGACAGAGGAAGAAGAAATATTTTAATGGAATACGAGACAAGCCTTGCGGAAGTGCAGCAAAAGAACCTCAGCCACTACGTTTTAATATTTATGAAATTTAACTTGTATCGCGTGTGAGCAGCGCACACGTCTCGAGCTATTTTTAATTATTAAATGTAAGTCGTATGTAAAAGTCGATCATCCCTTTCTTTCCTTTTCTTACTAAAACGAAATACCTTTTCCTACGTTTTTTTTACTAATGCGAGCTAGATTAATCGTATGTAACTATTCTGTTTCTGCCAACCATACATCAGTTTTCGTTTTTCGAGCTCATCGAGTCAACTCTACCTCTCGAGAACAATATCCGCACGTGCGAGCCGTCGAGGTCCGCGACGGCGATGTAGTCGTCCCTCGCGTCGGCGAAGAACAGCTCGTCGGTGGCCAGCGACAGCGTGAGCGCGTTGGGCCAGCCCAGCCCCGCCACCAGCACCGAGCGCCGCGACCCGTCCATGCCGGCGCGCCCGATGTGCGCCTGCGCGCCCCAGTCCGACCAGTACAGCCAGCTGCCGACACGCATGTTTATCGAATTCGAACCGGTAGATGTAACGAATAGTTAACAATGCGAAGACATCGACTGACCCCGCGGAGGGCAGCAGCGCCAGCGCCCGCGGCTCGTGCAGGCCCTCGCGCAGCAGCACGCGACGGTGGCGACCGTCCAGGCGCGCCACCTCCACTGTGTCCGTGCCCTTGTCGCACCAGTACACGTTGCGCGCCACCCAGTCCACCGCCAGCCCGTCCGGGTTCTGCAGCGTGGCACCGGCCACCACCCGCGCCTCCCCCCCTCCGGGCGCTCCCGGCGCGTCCCCTTCGCGGCACAGACGCTTGATGGACGAGCCCAGGCGCGTCACGTCGCTCCACAGCAGGCAGCCGCCGGCCCACAGCGCGTCCAGCGCCACCGCGTTGGTGAGGTTGTGCACGAGCAGCGACGTGCTGGCCTCGGTGGCGATCGACGTGCGCCGAATGTAGTAGCGGTTGGAGAATATCAGCGACGCGTTCACCGCTGCGAGAGAGAGAGAGAAGCGGCGTGAGGCGCGGCCGATATCACGATACGTTTGGCTGACTCGACTCACGTCAGGTGAGACTCACAAGAGATGGGCGTACAGCTGGATCGGTCCTCCATCAACCGATAGCCGTCCGCACAGGAACAAAAGTAGCTGCCTAAAGTGTTTCTGCAAAATTCGATGTATGTTTCAGTACAATTGAGTCGGCGTAGCTTTGGCAAACCAAGTTGAACGCTTTGCTGTCGGTGTACCTGCAGCGGTGCTCGCAGGGTCGGTCTTCCCGACACTCGTCGACGTCGGCGCAGGCGCGCCCGGCGCGGCGCCAGCCGGCTCGGCACCAGCACGCGCGTCCCACCGGCAGGTCCGTGCAATTGTGTGGGCACTCGCCGTTCTGTACGAGACACTCGTCGATATCTGGCAGCACAAATATACATTCAAGATTTAAGTAGAAGTAACAACTAATAATAATAAAGCTTTATTTATTCCATACGTGCTGCTAACCAATTATTTAATATTAAAATTATTTATCAATCATCATAATCAACTATTGAACACAAAAAACAATTATTAAAATTATGAATTAATTGTATTGTTTCCATGTAATTCATTTTATATCAATTGAATATTAAAATCTGTTAATAAATATTAAAATAAATCAAATAGTTGTAAATTTTCCATGTATGGACCCTTCGGGTATAAGCCTCCTCCAAAGAATGCCAAACGCCTCTGTCTTTTGCTATCTCAATCCAGTTTCTGCCTCCAACTGACACTAATTCATCTTGCCACCTGGTGCATGGTCGGCCTCTGCTTCTTTGGAGGGTCATGGTCTAACTCGCGCGGTGACCGGCCGTACCGAGAGACAAGAATGAGAAGGGCCTGTCCGTTGTTGCTATATTGTGTCTTGAGATAATGGGGTTACTGATGTCCGAGAGTTTCTTCTTCCACGCATTATCTTTATTTATTTCTGGGGTTGCAGGTTCGGTGAGTTAGATTCATGTCTTTTACGTTTTTTGATACTTGATGTATCTCCACCTTCTTTAACAATAAGCTTATACTTTATGACAGCAAAGTTGCTTTTATTGCTTTCTTGTACCAGTTTCGCTTGTACTTTCCTCCTTTTCATTGAAACGTCCTTAGGGTAATCTTCGGAAATGTATCCATCTTTAAAAAAAATATTTAACATTAACTCATTCTCTCTCCATTCCACGCGGTCAAGATCTATACAGTAACAAGTTTTAATTCATAATAAATAAACATTTGTACATGTGTATAGTGTAGCACATTATATTGAATAAAGATTTCTGAACTCTTTCTCCAGCCATTAATGAAAGGTATGAGAATGGGTCTTGCTTTTTCTTGTTTTTTTCCTATTCAGTATATGACGGCGGTGTTTCTACTCTGAAGTGAAATGTTGAGATCATTTTTTATTTTTTCAATGGTTGATGTCATAAGCTCAATCGACGATTCCTTATTTTCTTTTAGGGCATCTTTATTATAATATTATTTTTTCGTTTGAATTTTTCCACATTTGCCAATTTTTCTCTTATTATGTTATTGTTTTCTGCTCTAAGTTCTCTATTTCCCTTATTAACGGTAGAAGTTTGTCATCCATCTTCGATACAATTTCTTTATTTTGGTTTGCCATTTCTATTTTCATTTTTTCAAACAAGTCTTGAATGCGTTGTGCATTCTCCATGATGGTATTAGTCTGTGGATCGGAACGTGTAAATGGATAAGTTGGTTGACAATATGTATGTGTGTATTGTATCTGTCAAGATCTTCAGTGTCAATAATGACAATTCATTAATGGCCGGTGATCTCAAATTATATTTATATTAGTTTCTGTCAATCTGAAAATTCTGTCAAATCCAAGCTGTGTTGAATTCAGCTTATTATCCTTGTTCTTAAAGTTGTATAATTTGATCGCTGCTAGAAAATTGTCACGAACTCTTGGGCTATTCATTTTTATAATAATACTGGGAGTCCTTTTGCTCCCTGGGTAGTATTTAGCAACCCTGTGACATACTACCGTAAATATACTACCGTAAATGGGTTAAAACTCTTAAATTAATGACCACATTGTATACCGCCTTTGCCTTAATAACGAAAATAAAATGAATAGGATCTAGTCCAACTCACTACAGTGCCACTCGTCCGTAAAGTCGCCGCAGTTGTCCTCTCCGTCGCACAGCACGGCGGGCGCCACGCACGCGCCGTTCCCGCAGCGCCACGAGCCGCGCGCGCAGCCCTGCGCGCCCGCCACCGCCGCCTCCACCGCCGACCCGAACGCCGCCGCGAACGACGCTGCGCACACAACCATACCACTCGACTCGACCGACTCGACCGACGCGAGCGCCTCGACGCCGAGCTCCGCGCGCAGTACGTACAGCACATGAGCGGGTCCTCGTCGGAGCCCGCGCCGCCGTCCCCGCAGTCGTCGCGGCCGTCGCACACGCGCGCCGGCGGCACGCAGCGCCCGCGGCAGTACAGCGCGCCCGGCTCGCCCGCGCACAGCCGCACCTCGAACGTGTCGCTGGCGTTGCCGCGCTCGGCGCCGGCGGCCGGCGCGCGCGACGAGCAGCCCGGGGGCTCGTCCGAGCCGTCCTCGCAGTCCGCGTCGCCGTCGCAGTACAGACTCTGCGCAGAAACGGTCGTCAGCCCCGGCGGGCGCGGTCCGGCGGCGGCGGGCGGCCGGGCGGCGGCTCACCGTGTGCAGGCAGAGCTCGCTGGCGGCGCAGCGGAAGGCGCCGGGCGCGCAGGCGCAGTCGGCCTCGTCCTCGGCGCCCGGGCAGTCGGCGGCGCCGTCGCAGCGCGCGGCCGGCACGCAGGCGCCCGCCGCGCCGCACGGCAGCGCGCCCGCCGCGCACGCGGTGGCGCCGGCGCGGCGGCAGTGCAGCGCCTCGTCGGAGCCGTCGGAGCAGTCGGCGCGCCCGTCGCAGCGCCAGGCGATGGGCACGCACTCGACCGCCCCCTTGGCGTCGTCGCCGCCGCACTGGAACTGCTCCTTGGTGCAGCCCAGCACGGGCTGCTCCTCGAAGGTTTCTACGTCGTATCCGGAGTCGGGAAGGATCGTAGTTTCTTAGGAATAAAAAGGTTTTGCAAAATATAATTCACGATCGTAGACACAATTATGTTAGTTCTGATTACTTTTTACTTTAATACTAACTAAGCAATTCTGAGCTGTCCTCCATTCTTCTTAGATGTTCTGAGTTATAAATTGTTACTACAAACACAAACTACGATTTGTGTTTTTGAACATATAAGAACTAGCCAAGACAGACCTTAAGCTACAATATATTATCCTAAGTTATAAGAAGAAATTATATTTTATGTAGTTATAAATAAATTTCAGGAAGGACCATTGAACTTGGCACCCATTTAGATCTCACTTCTTTTGTCGTTGGAGTGAACAACCAAGGTATATATCGTAATATTGGACTTGGCTCTCATTTTTACATTTATGTTTTTGATGGGATATCACTTATTTTTGTATATTAATTATTAGTAGATACTTATTAATAACAAAATTATTACCAAATGGTTTTTGTTAAACTATTCTATTTTCCTACGTTTACGGGGTATAATTGTTTTTTTTGTGATACGTTCTATATTTTCTTTTACCTCTGAAATGTTCGAATGAATTGCCCAATCAGTGTCCGTATTTTTTTTACGCGTTTTCTGTTTATACTTAATTTGGCCTAGTCGGGGCGGTATAACCTGCACAGACGGTTGTACTCTACAACAGAGCTCTCTTGTGCCTTGATTTGACTTGGACCTAAATAGTCGACTATGCTCATAACTACTAAAACGGAAATATTTGGATTTAAAAAAATTAACGGTGGTATTCAACTCGTTATATATTCACGTGAAGACCTTAAAATCCACACTAAGACCGGCTGTCATAAGTTTTGGTTGCTGGTTCTTACATCATTTTTTTTACAGTTATTACAGGAACAAGTATATAAGTGTTCCTAATAGACCTAATAAAATGAAAAATTATAATAAAATGATAAAAATTTACTAGTTTCAGATTTTTTCCTATGTATTGGCCTAATTATGTACCTGCATGCCAAATTTGAACTTTCTAGGTCACCTGGAAGTAGGTTATAGTTTTGATCTATAGGTCAGTCAGTGATAAAAATGACGATTTTTAGACGTTAATATCTAAATAACGACGAAAATAGACGAGTCAGTCAGTGTAACCACAGACACGAGAGACATGATATCTTAGTTCCCAAAGTTGGTGGCGCATTAGCGATGTACTTCTCGCATTCAATGTCTACGGGCCAAGGTGGATAATTACTTTACTCTAAAACATGTTCTAATAACGGCGACGCTTGTTTGCAAGTAGACAAATATTATTGTAGATTACGACACTTGAATACAAAAAATACATTTTTATTATAGACCGCATGCTTAAGACCAGTACAAAAGTAATTTATCATTATCAGTGGTACAGATCAGACCATAGGTCCCCATCAGGCATCGAATCGCAAAGGCATCGCAAAGGCATCGCACCGGCGCCGCAGTCGGCCTCGTCGCTGGCGTCCGCGCAGTGCGCGCGGCCGTCGCAGCGCTGCTCGGGCGCGTAGCACTGCTCCAGCGAGGCGCAGCGCAGGGCGGCGTCGCCCAGCGCCGCGCACGCGCCCGCCGGGCAGCCGCGCTCGTCCGAGCCGTCGGGGCACTGCGCGCGCCCGTCGCAGCGCGCCGCCACGTCCACGCACGTGCTGTCGTTGCACCTGCGCGCCGCGAGTTCCACGCGGTACTGTTAGCTCTTTTATAGAGTCAGTGGATGAGTCCGAGATCTCGTTCTCGTGAGCGGTACGAAACCGAATATGACTATATAATGAGGTAATGACTTGTAGGTGGCCGGCGGGCAGTCGCAGTCGGCCTCGTCGGAGCCGTCGTCGCAGTCCACGTGTCCGTCGCACACGTTGGCGGCCGGCACGCAGCGCCCGCCTGCGCCGCACGAGCGTTCGCTCGCCGCGCACGTGCGAGACGCTGCGGGCAAACATAACATGAAACCTCCCCCCGTTGGATCGTGTCGGATAGAAAAATATTATATTTTTATAAATCCGTTGAATGGTCTAGCTTGGTTTAGTTTAGGCTTTATAGATACAACCGGAGGCAGGAAGCCTTCTATTTGGCGGTAGGGTTTGACCCATTTGCCAGTCCGCGTACATGTACATTATAAAAATCGACTTTGTTTTATACAATTTATATTCGACGTAACATACTGCAGTAGTACAAATCCTCGTCGCTCGCGTCCACGTCCCCGCTGCAGTGCGACACGCCGTCACACACGAGGTGCTCCGGCAGGCACGGGCCCTCCGCGCACGCGAACTGCTCGGGCGCGCACTCGCTGCTGGGCGGCACGCACGCGTGGCCGTCGCGCGCGAGCACGCGGTCCGCACGGCACGAGCACGTGGCGTGTCCGTTCGCGTCCGTGGCGCACACTTCTGCGCACCCGCCGTTCATCACCGCGCACGGGTCGGAAGAACCTGGACCCAAGCAGACAGGATCATGTCTATTGTTCCTCTTTATTTCTGATTTCAGTTTTAATGACAGTTGCCTTAGAAGGTAACTGTTGCGGTTTGCGGAAAAGTTAACTTAAAAATGCGTGATAAAAAAGTGAATACTGCCTATCTTTATTTAATTGCCTTATTTATGATTAATATGCCTTATTTGTAAATAAAAATTCGACAGAAACTAATCTCTGCTAATTCAAGATCTCCCATACGCTATTAATATTATAAAATTGAAGGGGTCGGTATACACGGCCGCAACCGTAGCCAGGCTGTGACGATAAAGGGTTTTTGTTCGTCGTTTGTACTTGTGACTTCTGGTGTTTTTTTTTTTCCTGTGGCAACTTCTCTCAATAAATTATTATTTTTTTTTTTTTATAAATAATAGTTGTAATTAGTTTTGATTATATATTTATATCAAGTTATTAATGTACTGTATAAAAAATATAATAATATACTGAGTGTCGTGCGTTAATGTGCAGCGTTTCCTTGTGTTGTGTTCGTCAGCTGACGTTACGCAGGTAACGAACTCAATTTTAAAAAGTTTTCTTGTTCAACTTCTTGTTATCCCTCTAACTCTATAGAAACCCTATTTAACAATTTATAAGTCAAATATTACGGCAACTGTTTGATCACACCGTCGCCGTCTATATTATTTTATACAAACAACTTTTATTTTTATTAAACATGATGACTCGTAGTACCAAGGCGCGTCAGGCGGAGGAACAACTCCAGCTGACGCTCCAGGAACTAAAAGCATCTAGGACACAGTGTGATCTACTGTTAAAAGAAAGGGATGATAATGAACAAGAATTCTTGCAAATTCTTAGTAAAAACTCCACTACAATTTATATATTGAGATGTTAGAAAATATTCAAAGAAAATTTATAAAATACCTTAATGTTAAATGTCGTGCAACAAATGATTTTTTTACAATTACCCCACTTGCTGATCATCGAACACTTAGAGATCAATTACATTTGTTTAAATTAATAAGGAATAATATAGATTCACCCTACCTTCTAAATTGCTTAAGATTCAGGTGTCCTAATATACGAACACGAAATAAGGCTTTGTTTAGTTTGCCCTTATTAAAGTCAAATTATGCACGAAATGATTTTATATATAGAGTCTGTAATTAATATAACACTAAAGTTTCCAGTATTGATATATTTACAGAATCAGTTGCTGCTAATAGTTCACTTCAGGACATTTGTGTTAGAACCATAAAGCCTAGATCTTTTATTTATTTATTTCAAATTTGCCCTTCTTTCATAGTTTTGTTTTTTCTTACTATGTTTTTAGTTATAAGTGGAAACTTTACTGGTATATGTGCTAATTTTTATGTTATAGCTTTAAGAATGACTTGTACTGTTTGTTTTCCTAATAAAGTAAAATTAAAAAAAAAAAGATTTCTTAAGTCCATTTATGTATGTATGTATGTATGTACGTATGTACGTATTATTTATCAATCTATCTATGTATCTGAGTCTAGAATAGAAATGTAAGCAATAGTATTACGACGTAAGTAATGCGTACGTACATGTCTGCGCGTCGGGTGCGACGAGCACGAGCGCGCACGGGCGAGGCACGTCGGAGCGCAGCGCACGCACGGCGCCGCCCCCCCTCTCGGCCACGAACACTCCGCGCGCGACCCAGTCCGTCCACGCCACCCAGCCGCCGCCCGCCGCCACCGCGAACGGGTGCTCGGCGCGCGACCGCGTCACCACCTGCGACAGTCCGACGGTGTAGGCGTGGCGGGCGCCGAGCGCGTGGTGCGCGTGCGCGAGGCGGTACCTGTCGGTGCGAGCCGTCGTAGTGCATGCGCTCGATCTTGTCGAGGCGAGCGTCGGCCCAGTACAGCAGGCGCGTGGCGTGCTCCAGCGCCAGCCCGTTGGGCATGAGGATGTCGCGCGTGACGAGCGCCTGGCGGGCGCGGCCGCTGCTCAGCGCGCGCTCGATGCACGGCCGCGACGCGTTCCAGTTCGTCCAGTACACGCGCCTGCGAGCGACACGTTGCGTTACACCGTACAACCTAGCTATGGTATCTATTCCTAGGTAGTAAGCGAGGGGTCCTACTTTTCACACGGATCGTAGTCGATGCCCCTCGGCCGGTCGCCGTCCCGCAGCGCGACGACGGTGCGCACGTGGCGCGCCCGCGCGTGCAGCGGGAGGCGCAGCAGCGTGGGCACGTGCGCGGCACGCAGCCCGGCGCTCAGCCCGGCGCCCGACGTGCTCGTCCAGTACAGCGTGCGCTCCGCCGCCGCGAACACCATGCCCTCCACCGAGCCCACCTCTGTGGAGCGATGCGTAATGAGCGGCCGCTCGGCGCCTGCCGGGGTCGCGGAAGGGTCGCTTCGCGCGGCACTCACGCGGCAGCAGCACGCGGTGGTCGGAGCCGTTGAAGTGCACGGCGTGCAGCGCGGCGCGCTGGATGTCGGAGTAGAACACCGTGGCCGTGTCGTACTCGTAGGCCAGCGCGATCACGTTCCGTAGCAACGTTCTGAGAGCGAGGCTTCGTGTCATCTTTTCGCTTATCGACTATTTAACATACGACTAATAACAGAACACGTCGCGGGCACTCACTTGTTTTCGATAGGGGGGTAGGGCGAATTCAGGTCTTTTCCGCCGTCGATGTGAATGCTGTCGATCATGGACACACGTGCGTACATCAAAAATGACGTGTGCGCTAAAAATATAAAGGCAAGTCAGTGATTATTCGAAATGCTTCATACTTCTAAAGAGCGACTGAAATCATCAATATAGCATGAAAGTATAAGCGATCAGTGAGATGGATCAGTGTAAGTATAGACTATCGACACGAACGAAATGCACCACCACTGATCCGAGAGGGCACTCACGCGTGCAGTTGCGGCCGTTGGCCGCGAGCGCGCCGTGCGGGCAGGCGCAGCGCGCGGCGCGGCCGTCCCACAGGCACAGCGCCTCGCAGCCCGCGCCGCGGCCGCCG
The DNA here is from genome assembly GCF_037043105.1 of Vanessa tameamea. NCBI lineage: Eukaryota > Metazoa > Arthropoda > Insecta > Lepidoptera > Nymphalidae > Vanessa > Vanessa tameamea. The sequence goes on from NC_087333.1 coordinate 9,022,763, forward strand.
CACGGGTTGCGCCCGCGCGCGACCTGCGAGCGCTGCAGCGCCTGCGACCAGATCTGCGCACGCCACGCCCTCGTCAGTCGCGCTCCACGTGTGTCCGCGAGCGCGGAGCCCGGCCGCGCCACTCACCGTCAGGTCCTTGAGGCTGTCGCCGAGGTTGTCGGCGAGCACGCGGTGGTCGCTCAGGTTGGCCAGGGGCGCCGCGACCACGCTGCCCTGCTTCAGCATCCTGCGGGGAGGGGGCGATGAGTGCGCGGGCCGGGGCGTGACCGAGTGGCGGGCGCGGATTGGCGCGTGGCCACTCACGTGTCGAGCCAGTAGAGCTGCCCGCGGTGCACGGCGACGGCCACGGGGTGCCGCAGCGGCGCGCCGGCCAGCAGCCGCAGCTTGTCGGAGCCGTCGTAGCGCATGCGCCACACGCTGACGTCCCACGTGTCCGACCAGTACACGTACTTCTCCTAGGGGTGCAGTCGTCATGTATCGAAAGATGCTAAATTATTTTAAAACTTAAAATTTTCCATCGAGTCGAAGAGAATATCCATCATAATCCATATAATCCATAAGATTTTAAAATGTTTGACTAACATACAATGCATAGCCCCGTATACAAAGAGTATGCGGTGCCCGAGGTGAAATGGGTACTACGGTATGACCTATGCATCCTGCGTGTTATCGCTTCTGAAATCTCGTTTACTTAAAAACTTCTATAGATAAGAAAATTCGTCGGATATTGTAATACCGACGGAATATCCCCGTGTACCCGAAACGGCTAGTCTTCATATAACATAGAATCGTTTCTCGACATCGCGTCGACAATCGTTCACCTCTGGAAGTGTTCTAGTAGTCTTTCGAATTACATGGCACGAATCAAACGGCGACAGCTAGTGTAGGACGAGAGAGGCACCTGCAGGTCGAGAGCGATGTCCGTGAGCGCCGTCCCGTTGTAGAGCAGCGCAGGCGCCGACGCGTCCAGGCGCGCGCGCTGCACCCAACCGCCGCCCGCCATGAACACCCAGCCCTCCCACGGGTCGATCGCCAGCGCTGCACAGAGGGCGCACGTGAGCGGGCGGCTCGCGGCTCGCGGCGCACGTGAGCGGGCGCGCGGGCCGTACCGGTTACGACGAGCGGGTCGGTGTCGCGCAGCACGTAGCGGTGCGAGCCGTCCAGGCGCGCCACGAGCAGCAGCGCGCGCGCCGCGTCGCTCCAGTAGAGGTTGCGCGCCAGCGGGTCCACGGCCAGCGCGGCCAGCGCGTCGCGCGCGCCGGCGCCGGGCGCGGCCTGCTGCAGCACGCGCTGCCGCCCGGCGCCCGAGCGCCGCGCGCGCCAGCCCGCGCCGCTCTCGGGGTCGGCCCAGTACACCCACTCCTCCTCTGCGTACCGAAATCTCATCTCTATTCATTTTATTCGAGAATAAACTATATATGTGATCTCGGCACAAGGTATTATATTATATTATTGGTACAAGGAGCGAACGCAAACGAATTAAAGAAATAAATTTCAATGTAATTTGTCCTAAGCCTGGTTAAGTGACTCACAGTGTCACCTTCGCCTTGACACTATAAACGAAGCAGGTAGTTTCATACTATTTATGTTGATCAACAACGCGTAGGAGACTTGAGGGAACTAAATACAGATATAAAATGTGTCAGAGAAAGAATAAAATAGAAATAAATAAATAATAATAAAGATATAATAATAATAATAAAGATAATAAAGAAATAAATAAATAAAACCCTGTACGTTTGTAATAAAATAATTTCTAAATAAATCGTTCAATTAATTTGGACAGCAACCTACCGGCGTAGTAGTCTATGGCGGCGGCGCAGGACACCTGCGGGATGGGCGGCAGCGCGTCCGCCGCCACCGCGCCCGACGCGTTCAGCGCCAGCCCGCGCAGCTCCCAGCTCAGCGAGTAGATCAGCACCTCGTCCACGGCTGCAACAGCGGGCGGTCGGGGCGGTCAGGGCGGGCCGGGCCGGCAGCCGGCTCGTCGCGAGATCGAGGGAAAACGGCATTACCGACGCAGCGCGTGCCGTGCTGCGAGTACCCCTGCGCACAGCGGCACGTGGAGTGCGACGCGGACAGTGGCACGCAGAGGTGCGCGCACGGGTCGCGCCGCAGTGCGCACGCGCCGCCGCCGCGCTGGCGCCCGCCGTCGTACACCACCAGCGAGATGACGCCGTCTGCAACGAGGTGGGCTCGTACGGGTCGCGTGGTCGTCGCGTGGTCGTCGCAGGGGGCGGCCGGCGGCTGCGGCGGCGCGCTCACCGGTGTCGTTGCGCAGCAGGCGCGGCCGGTCGCACAGGTCGCGGCCGCAGGCGCGCAGGGCGCCTCCGGCGGCGTCGGCCCATATTAGCTCGCCCGCGTACACGTCCAGCGCGGTGGGTCGCGCTCCGCTCTCCAGCGGCACCTGTTTTATTTTTATTTGGAATGATTTGCACGGAACCTTTTGAGTCCTGGTTTCCCCAGACCGGGAACGAGTGCAACGCTATAAAAGCGAGCGCCGGCCGAGCCTCGTATTCATTCTGCGCGTGGTGTTCGTGGCAGTCGTCCTGGGCGGACTCTATCGTGAAATTGGGTTACGTGTAGTGTGTGAAACGTAGTGTTATATGTGCGGTGTGTAATTAGTAATTGCTAAATTGTTTGTAGTAATTATACTAAGGTTGTTATCTGTGATTTCTTATTTTTAAAAACTCAAATTCCCTTCTGGTCGATATATATATATATTATATTTCAAAATACGTAAACTGTACGTAACATAACGTGTACCATTTGGCTTCCAAGTTGAGATCCAAAAACCCAACGCTGATTTTCGATGGTAGCTCGGTAGGATGACGGGCTGTGACAATCTATGTTAATATTTAATACTAGCTGTTGCCCGCGGCTTTTCTCGCGTGAAAGTTGATTATATTACAGAATAATTTAAAATATTACGTTTATTTAAGACCTCTTTGTGGTTCGACTTTCGTGGGCTAGAACCACCAGACTGCTCGTAGAGCTTACTCTCGAACAGGCTATTTAGAACTGTCTATGCGAAAAGCAGTCTTCTTTTATGTCTACTCCGGCCATTTTAAAGATTTGGCCTTGTGCTTTATTAAATGTCATGGCGAAGCCTTAAAAATGACGGACTTCCAGACTAGCCTATATAATAAATGTCAACCCCTATCACACCTCTTACATTGACTTATGACATATAACATTATATGACTTATAACATTGACTGTCCGGAACTTTTATCAAGATTCTCCTTAAACGTCCCTCACATTAATTTCCGTAATACGAGACATATATAGAACGCAATTCGGAAAAAAATCCATCATATAGAGGTTACCATGGTCGTACATCAGCATCAGTAATCAAGCAAAATATTCAGACATACGTATGTCACGATAGCCGCCCTCAGTTCAATCGAAAATTTATTTCTGCTCATTTCTAAGTTTATAGTATGTCTAATATCTTATTGGTTTTATTAATTATTATTTATTATGTAATAGGTTTTGAAAGGTGAGTGAGCCAGTGTAAATACTTTTACAAATGAAGTTAGTGTCGCACTAGCGATGTAAGGGATGGTTAATATTTCTTACAGTGCCAATGGTCTTACAGTGTCAATGGGCGGTGGTGGACCACTTAGCTTCAGGTGGTTCATTAGCTAGACCGCCTAACTGTTTGAATTGAAATAAACAATAAAGTGGCGGAAAACTTAAAAATCGGGCACGTGCTTCAGCGGCTCAGCTTAGATACTCAGTTGCGACTTACGATATTTGTCCAAGTTAAAGTATCGCCGTGCATTGGTAAGAGTGACGCGTGTGCTCATATGACATGTGTTATATAATGTTACGCCCGCAATGTGTTCTCTATATATAGACGCGCTCTTTAATAAGACTAACTTTAATTTGTATCAATAGATCGCGATGCGCCGGACGGCTCGTCAAACGATATTTCATGAATATATAAATAATGATATATATAAAAAGTAGCAAAGATTAGGCGCGAAGTCGAACGGAAGCTAAATGAATACTCACAGTGGTTACTCTCTCAGTATTCAAATCTATATATTGTATCGTAGCGGAGGCCTGGTTGACCCAGTAGAGCCGATCGGTCTCTACGTCGACACGCATGCCTGGCGAGAAAGACAAGATTTAAATCCGATCGGAGAGCTCGAGCACGAGAGGCGCGAGGCGGCACCGACCGGTGACCCCGGCGAGGTGCGGCTCGTCGGCGGCCGACAGCAGCGTGCGGCGCCCGCTGCCGTCCCCGCGGGCGCTCTCCACCAGCTCCACGCCCGCGCGCACCGTCGCCCAGAACAGCCGGCCCCTGCGGACACGCTCGCTACAGAGTCCGCCGGCAGCCGCGCCGGCAGCCGCGCCGGCAGCTCTCGGCCGGGCGCACTCACTGCAGCGGGTGCGCGGCCAGCGCGGCCACGTGCTCCATGTCGCGCAGCAGCGGCGCCGTGTGGTCGCCGCGCAGGCCGGCCGCCACCAGCGCGCCGCGCGACACGTAGTACAGCACGCGCGCCGCCCAGTCCAGCGCCAGCGCGCGCGGCGCCGTCACGCCGCCGTCCGCCACCACCGTCACGCCGCCGCTGCCGCCGCCGCGCACGTCCGCGCGCTTTATCTCGTTCGTCTGCGGTCGATATACTTTATTCGAGTAGTCATTTCACACGACTGTATTCAACGAAAAGCTACCAATCAGAGTGTAGATTCTACCGAGAACAGCCGACGAGAAACCCAGTAGTTTCGATTTTCCAACATTTGAAATAATTACATATAATATGTCTTCGACGGTCATATTTGTCCTAGACCACTAAATTAGTTCACAGTCGAAACCGGATTTGTCCATAGACAATGATGATGATTCAGATTCAGATATACACATTCTCAATTTAGTTTCAACAAAATTTGCTAAAAGTTATTGCATCTAATACTAGTTTTATTATTTTTAAATCTAAGAATAAAAAATGGCGGAACCATAATTTCAAGAAAAACAATCCGTAAAATATTTTGGGCTGCGATTAGATTGTTATTTGAATTGCAAAATACAAATTGAGCACATTATATGTAAGTTCTTCGCATTAGTGGGCTCCCTTCAATAAAATTTAAAATAAATAAAATATTGGACAACATCACATACGTTACTCTGATCCCAACGTAAGTAGCTAAAGCACTTGTGTTATGGAAAATCAGAAGTAACGACGGTACCGCAAACACCCAGACCCAAGACAACATAGAAAACTAATGAACTTTTTTTTTAAATCGACTCGGGCGGGAATTTCATCCGGGATCTCGGAGTAGCGTACCCATGAAAACCACCGTGTACACACTACTCGACCACGAAGGTCGTCAAAATTGTAATCTCAATCCCCGTCTTAAGCACACGCGACAAGTACGATATATAATATCAATATTTCATTGGTATCTGGATTTGCTTCGAAGACTAATTTTTTTTTTTTTTTTATTATTGAAGTTTACAAAACTGACTTACAACTAGTGCATACAAAATAAAATCTAAGCTAAACAGAGTGTTATTAAGTTACAGTCTTCTGGATGTAAACCTAGCATACTTTAAAAAACATATACCTAGCTTATTTAACAAGAACAGTACTTGTGTAATTACTGACTAGTTAATTATTTAATTATTACATAAAATAATGTGATTTTGGTAAATTGGCGAATGTTGACCAAGATTTGATTTGACATCAGGCAGGCTAAATGTTTTACGATTTTGTAAACGGCTACCTTGACGCGGAATGTAGAAACTAATTTTAGCAAGTAGCTCAGGTGCATCAATATATCCATGCAATAATTTGTATAAAAAAAGAAAGTCGGCAGCTTCTCTTCTATATTTAAGAGTTTGCACTCTATAATTAATTAAGCGTGCGTCGTAAGAGTTAAAATTCTTAGCATTTAGATCTGTGTACGCTAAGTAATATAGAAAACGTTTTTGTACACGTTCTATTCTATCAGAGTGCACCTCATACCCAGGACTCCAAGCAACTGAACAATATTCTAGGATACTCCTTATTATACTATTGTATACTAATATTGTCAAGCTTGGATCCTTAAAGATTTTCATTAATCTTAACACCAAACCAGATACTTGCGAGGCTTTTGATATGATGGAATCAATGTGATCTCTAAAGCTTAAGGTGTTATCTATTTTCACCCCGAGATCCCTAACACTCGTTGATTCCGTAAGGGGCGTACCGTCGATGTAGTAAGTGTGTTTTAGTGGTTTTCGTTTTCTACTAAATTTAATATGACCACATTTATCCTTATTTAGAGTCATACGATTTGCAAGACACCAACAAACAAGGTTGTCGATGTCACTTTGAAGGATTTCGATATCCTCTGGTGATTTAATTTCCCTGTATATTTTTAAATCATCTGCGAATATTTAATATTTGGATTTAAGTACTTTTCCAACATCATTAATGAAAACAAGGAAAAACAAAGGTCCTAAGTGTGACCCTTGCGGTACACCAGAGGGTATTTTACATTCGAAAGATTTAAAACCATTAATGGCAACTAATTGGGATCGATTTTTTATGTATGACTCACACCAACGTAACAAGGAACCATGAATACCCATATATTCCAATTTGGTTAAAAGAATGTCGTGGTGGACTAAGTCGAAAGCTTTTTTAAAATCTAGATATATAGCATGTACCTCATTATTCTTATCCACACCTTCAGAAATATCAGATATGTAACTAACTATATAAAAATATAAAAATTTACTAATTGCTAATATAAAAAATTACTAAATTCAATAAATAAATAAAATGTTATTCACGTATTCTACTATGTTTCAAAAAGTACTTCAAAATGTTGATTTTCCTAATAAAGTCACAAAAAATATGTTTCGGCAAAATAAGCACATAGTTTCTTGCCATAAAATTCTTTCAGTCATTTTGATGACGTTATATCGGTAAAAACAATAGTCGTGTATGTATGACCGGAACTCATTCAACGTTAACAGCGTGTTTTTTGGGAAAATATTGAAATACAATCGCCATCACTGGTGTGTAGTGTCTGATTGTACAAAATTTAGCATTAAAACTCCACAAAAGTTATTTATCAAACTGCCAGATGATATTGGATTGAGGAATGTTTGGTCGTTATCAACTTAAAGTCGTATGTATTTATGTGAGGATCACTTTAATGTTAGTAAACCCCCTTATTAAAATCTAATAATACTTTACGCTTTTTCCCGTGTATGTATAAATAAAGTTGACGTTAACATGACCTACAACTACTATTTATTCACAGGTACACGAACAGAATACAACCAGAACATACGTGTTGGACGTTTACAATGAACTGACAGTGTTTGCCAATATGACGTCACACCATGGCGACTCGTGTTTTATGTCACGTGATATACAGATTAAAAGTTACGACTTTTTATTTTAATATAATAAAACAATAATGTGTTTTTATACACACATTTTAATTTTTATCAAATATCATCATTTATTTTTCACTACTTGTGTATACTCGTAGTCGGAGAAATGATCATATTCTACTTCCCCGAGTCCAGATCGCTCTTGGTATGAGAAATATAATTATCGCAGGAGTACGAATCTACAACAACTTTCCCAAAGATGTAAAGAATGCCAAGTCATAATATTTTAAATTCGAAAAAATAATTAAATAACAACAACAACATTATTAAAATAAAATACATGATCCGCCCTGACTTGTATACTCTGTGAGCTGTGACAACGAGTTTGCATTGCTTATCGCTGTTGAATATGAGTCATCGCCGATTCGGTGTTACGATACTCACGTCGGTGTCGGCCCAGAAGATGGCGTACTCGTCGGCGAGGTATTGCAGCGAGGCGGGCGTGGCGAGCTGCGGGCCCGACAGGGTGGGCAGCGAGTGCGCGGCCGGCTGCTCGGGGGACAGGCCGCGGATCTCACCCGCGCGCCCCACCACTATCGCGCGCTCGTGCACTGCGGGCGGCTTGCGAGTGAGTCCCAATCACTCGAGAGCGATGCTAATGAGCGATTGAAACACGCGCAGAGCGGGCCCCACCTTCGCAAGTGAGCTCGTCTCGTGCGAGGCGCATGAGGTGCGGACACGCGCACACGCGCTCCGCGGGCCCGTCGATGAGGCAGAGGTGCGAGCAGTTGCCGTTGTCCACGCACGGGTTGGTGGCGCTCGGCGGCTGCCGGCTCGGGTGGACGACCTTGACGTCGAAGGGCTGCGTGAGCGTCCGCTGCACGACGGCCACGCCGGTGCCGTTCCACTTGTTGGCGCGCACGACGCTGTTGGTGCGCCAGTCGGTCCAGTAGACGTGCGACTCGAACACGGTGACGGCGAAGGGGTGCGACAGCGCGGGGTGGCCGCGCAGCACGTCGCGGCGGTCGCGGCCCTCGTAGTCCGCCGTGTGCACGGAGTCGGCGCGCGCGTCCACCCAGTACACGCGGCGCGCCGGCAGGTCCAGCGCCAGCCCGTTGGGCCACGCGCCCACGCGCAGCAGCTCGCGCCGCCGCCGCCCCGCCAGCGACGCGCGCTCGATGCGCGGCGCCGACGCCTCCCAGTCGCTCCAGAACAGGTAGCCTGCAGTGGACCCCGCAGTCGGTGAGTGAGCCTCGAGCCGACGCTCCTCGGCTCGAGGCTCACTCACCGACTGCGGGGTCCACGGCGATGGCGCGCGGGCTGTCCATGTCGCCGGCGATGAGGGTCCGCCGATACTTCCCGTCGAGGCGCGCCACCTGCGTGTGTGTGTATAGCACGGGAGTGTCTTTGAGCCGGAGTTCGACGACGAAAAGCGATATACTCCGCGCGAAACCGACCTCGATCTGATGCAGGCTGCTCTCCACCCAGTAGAGGTTGCCGGCGACCCAGTCGACCGCCAGTCCCTCCGCCGTGGAGAGGCCCTGCTGGACTACCACTTCTATACCGGTCACGGCTGTGGGGAGAACGAGAGTAGTCGAGCGTGAGAACGACGAAAGGAACGCTGTCTCAGTCGACCCGTAAACTGTGAACGGTCGCACGCACCGTCGCCCGAGAGCGTGCCGCGGTAGATGTTGTCGTCGAGCACGTCGGTCCAGTAGAGCTGCAGGCCGGCCTGCGTGCGACACCAGTCCAGCGCGATGGTGTTCTTGAGCGACGACACGAGCGCCCGCGAGGTCAGCGACGACAGCTCCACCCCGCGCACCTCGTGCCGGTTGCTGTACACCAGCAGCGGCCGCGTGGGGTCTGCGACGGTACGAAGTCACTGCCAGGCTCGTGTGCAACGATTTTTGAATGGGAAATTCTAAAAGTGGTAGAAAGCGAACCTGTGCTCTTGCACGTGAACCCGTCGTCGGCCAGCCGGTAGCCCGCGTAGCAGGTGCACCTGTATCGCTCCCGGTGCGGCTGGCACGTCTGGCTGCACACGCCCCAGCCGGCGCACGGGTGCTGCGGCGCGCACGAGAAGCCGTCGGGCTGCAGGTGCAACGTCGCGGGGCACGAGCACGCCGGCCCGCGCGGCGTGGCGTGGCAGCCGTGCGAGCACGCCGTCACCGCGCACATGGGCTCGCCTGCGGGCCGCCAGCTGTAGTACGGTGCGGGAGGGCACGACACGCGACACGCGACTCGCGCACTCTAGCGCACTCACCGCAGCGGTCAGCCTCGTCCGCGCCGTCGGCGCAGTCTCGGGCGCCGTCGCAGAGCTGCTGCAGCGGCACGCAGCGGCTGCCATTGTCGCAGCGCATCGCCGGCGCGACGCACTCTGTCTCGCCACTGACGGAGGTGGAGACGGTGGTGGTGGTGGTGGTCGCGGGAGTGGTCTGAATGGTTTCGCAATTCCACTCGTCGGACCCGTCGAGACAGTCGACGCGAGAATCGCACCGGAACTCCTAAACGTTACGACAGCTTACATGTCAACTATCCAAATGGCCACAACGAAGAGACCCTCGGCGTCGGACGACCGACCTTTCGTATACATTCCCTGTTGTCGCACTGAAACTCGTGGTCCTCGCAGAGTCCGAGTTTATCGGTTTCGTTCCGGCTGCAAGGAAATGAAGCTTTAGATGGATTCGTAGCGAAATTCGTAGCGGAAACGAGCGAGGCAGCGCGGCGTGCGCCTGCGTACCCGTGCGCGTGCGCGGGGCGGCGGGGCGCGGGCGGCGCGGGGCTGGCGGGGCACGCGCGCTCGTCGCTGGCGTCCGCGCAGTCGGCGTGTCCATCGCAGTAGAACTCCCACGGCACGCACGCCCCGTTGGCGCAGCGAAACGATCCGCTGCCGCACGTCTCGCTCTCTGCAAAATTAATCCGAAATTAATCAATGAATTAAGAACAATTTCATTATTTGAAAAACACCGTAAGAATTATTTTACTCATAGACGTAATGACAAATTTCTTTATTCGAAACTTTATACCATCTATATGAAGAATTCCCGGATAAACTTCCCATCCTCAAATTTACCCCCTCCACCGATTTTCCTCAGATTCATATCATCAAAACTTCCATCTCTCTAACTTGAACCTTAAATCAATGCTCTCCTACGCTCCATAAGGAAATCACTCCACTTTGAAATCCTACTAAGCCTATCATAAATTCCAGACGAGCACTCGTATCGCAACGGCACACAACGCGCGAACGCAACGGTAAAGCGAGCCTGACCGCAGCCCGCCTCGTCGGAGTCGTCGCGGCGGCCGCAGTCGGGCGTGCCGTCGCAGCGCCACGCGGCGGGCAGGCAGCGCCGCGAGCGCGCGCACGCGAACTGCGCCGCGCCGCACGCCGCGCGCGCGCACGCGCCCGCCGCCTCGTCCGCGCCGTCCGCGCAGTCTGCACACACACACACGCGGTCGTCAGTCGTTGGGAGCGCCGGGGCGCCGCGTCGCCGGCCGCCGACCGCCGACCGCCGACCGCCGACCTTTCAGTCCGTCGCACACCCAGCTCTTCGGGATGCATCGCGTGCCGCACTGCAGGAACTCGTCCCCGTTGCACGTCACGTTGGCTGAAAGGTGAATCATCCGTCAGAGCGTCGATCGCGCGAGAACCGACGCGGGCGTGCGAGCGACGAGTTACCGCAGGGCCCGCCGACGGCCGCGTTCTCGTCGGCGCCGTCGGGGCAGTCCGCGTCGCCGTCGCAGAGGAACGACGAGTCGATGCAGCGTCTGCGGAGGGGCGGACGGGCGGAGAGGGTTCATTACGATGCTCTAACGAATCTCCAGCGGCCCGTTCGGGCTGGGATAAACGTGAAGCGACTCGCGCCTACCCGTGGCCGCAGTGGAAGTGTCGGTCGGGGCACGCGCTGTCGGCGCGCGCGGGCCCGCGGGCCGCCTCGCAGGCGCGCGCGTCGGCCGCGAGCTGGCGGCCCGCCGCGCACGCGCAGCGCCGCGCCCCCGCGCCCGTGGCGAGGCACAGCTCGGCGCAGCCGCCGTTGTCGTGGGAGCATATATTTTTGCCTACGCATATGGATCGCAAACCATTCCAGTTTCCATAATTGTTAAATCACAGAGACGCGTCAGTAGATCTAAGTCGCAGCATGCAAATAAAGCAGCGGGTGGTACACCGTGCGGCGGCGTGCCCCTCACCTGCGCGGGCGGCGCGGGACACGAGGCGCACGTCGTAGAGCGGCGGCGGGAAGGCGCGCAGCGTGTCGGCCGAGCCGTTCTGCAGCAGGCGCCGCACCAGCCCCGTGCCGTGCTCGCTCCACAGCACGCTGTCTACGCGCGGTACACCCGTTAGCGTCACTCAGCACGTGTGCGAATGGTATTTCACTGCGACCGAACGACTGCGATACCTTCGTAGAGCGCCAGCCCGTACGGCTTCGAGAGCGGGAAGTCGGGCGTCTGCTGCGCCACCAGCTCGCGCGCAGCTCCCGGCGCCAAATCGCCCGCCGCCGACACTCGGACGCGCTCGATCTTATTGAGGTACGTGTCGCACCTGACGCAGGACACGCGTTAGAGTGAAAGCAAAGTCGTGCGTCATTAGGAATTCGTTATTAGTTCGAGAAATTAGCAACTCTCGCTACTGTAACGCCGGGAGACGGACAGGGAGGAGGGCCTAGACTGACCAGTAGAGGTATCGGCGCGGCAAGTCCAGCACCAGGCCGTTGGGCCAGTGAAGGTCGGAGTCCAGCAGCGTGCGGCGCCGGGACGCGTCCATCGCCGCCGTCTCGATGCGTCCGCGAGCGGCCAGCGCGCTCGCCCACACCGACCAGTACATGACCCTGCGGGCACGAGCGCACCGTGAGAGCGCGCCGGCGGGGGGCCCGAGCGGGAGGGGCGGGGCGTACCCGTTGGCGGGGTCGAGCGCGATGGAGCGCGGGTTGAAGTGCGGGTCTCGCAGCAGCACGCGCCGCGCCGGCGAGTCCAGCCGCGCCACGCTCACCTGCCCCAGCGCGTCGTCCGTCCAGTACGCGTTGCGTCCTGCGGACCAGAGTCGTCCGATTCACACCGAACTCTAAAGTCGATCGCGCGCGACATTTCGACGAATGTGAGCGGTTACGAGTGACGCTCACCCATCCAGTCTATGGCGAGTCCCTCGCAGTTGTCGACGTCGTCTCCCACGAAGACCTCTCGCTCGCTGCCGTCGAGTTTTTGGCGGACGATCTCGTATCTGCCGGAGGCGACGACGCGTCAGTTAGTCGGACGTCGACCCACTCACGGGGCTGCGCGGGGGGAGGCGCGCACCTGTGCACGTCGCAGTAGTAGAGGCGCGCGGCGTCCACATCCACGTCGGCCACGGTGGGGCGCGCGGCGTGCGCGGCGGGCGCGAAGGGCTCGTCGTGCGCCGCGCCGCGCCCCGCCAGCACCAGCCCGCCCACCAGCGCCGGCGAGCCGCGCGACACCACCAGGTAGCTCTCCGCCTCCACGCCTGAGGGCGACACACTCGTACAAATCGCGATACGCGAGAGTAGAACATCGCGAGGTGTGGGAACCTTCCCCTCGCAAGCTCCCGTCTCAAACGTCACTCCTCTTTGAAGCGGCACGTGAATGTACTCACGCTCGCAGTCCCCGTGGCCGACGAGGCGATACCCGTGCATGCAGAGACACTGCGCGTGCGGCGTGCGGGCGTCCCCGCGGTAGGCCGTCACGCACACGTGCGCGCAGCCGCCTTTGTTCGTCGCGCACGGGTGCGACACTACACAAGACGAGTCCACTCAATGATCGTCTCCTACGAGAGTGATCCGATCGTTTACGCCGATGGGGCGATACCGACCGAGAGGCTGTCGCTGTCGATGGTAGACGAGCGCGGCGAGCGGTCGCGCCCGCAGCGGTATCGAGCTGCTGCGGCGCTCGCGACTGTAGCGCGACACGGCCGCCACGCTGCTGTTGCTCCAGATCGGCAGATACAGCGTACTCTCGAGAACGGAAATGTGTTGAAGTTTTTGCGTCTGGGGAAGACGAGAGCACATCAAGCTCCGATCGCTCGCGCCGAACGCCCCCACCGCACCACTACGGGGACTACTAACGACGTATCCGCGGCGCACGGTGAGACGGCGGCCGCCGTCGTAGTCGCAGCGCTCCACGCTCTCCAGGTAGGCGTCGGCCCAGTACAGCAGGCGCGCCGCGGGGTCCACGGCCAGCGCGCCCGGGTACACCAGCTTGAGCGCGGCCAGCACGCGCGCGCCGCCGCCGCCCAGCTCGGCGCGCGCCACGCCCGGCGCCGCCGCGCCCCACGCGCTCCAGAACAGCGCCCTGCGGACACTCGCGGTCAGACGGCCCCCCGCGGCGCGCAGGCAGGGGCGGAGGCGGGGCGGCCACTCACCCGGCGGCGGGGTCGAGCGCCAGGCCGCGCAGCTTGCTCAGGCCGGAGTCCAGCAGGATGCGGCAGAAGCGCAGCGAGGCGTCGCACGCGTACACCACCTCGCGCGCCTCGTCCGCGAAGTACCAGGCGTTGGATATCCAGTCGATGGCCAGGTGGGAGATCGCTGCGCGAACGGAAACGCGTGAACGTGAGCGCACGGTTACGTGGGGGGGACGGGGGCCGCCGGGGGCGGGATGCTCACAGTTGAGGTCGGGGAACAGGTCGGGCGCCGCCATGACGGTGCGGTTGTTGAAGTTGTCCGCGTCCACGCAGACTAGCGACGAGCGACTCATGTTATGGTGGACGTAGCAAATGGACCTGCAATGAATACCACGCCGACGTGAGAGGAAATATAGTTGATAAGAAAGTAAAACATAAATATTCCGTTGAAGGCGTTACGCGTTTCGCTAAAAATATTTATTTTTGTTTATAGCGAGTGATTAATAATATTAATGAATTAATATAAAAATAGTCGGAGTAAAATAGTTTTTAAATCATTTTAAATGGACGAGATGTTGTTCTCGTCCACTTCGGTACAAATGCTTTTTTCATAGAGATCAATTCGTTTTTACGAGAGGTCGCTCGACAACTGACGCAGGAACAGCTCTTCTTAAACAATTTTATTTGTAGGAGGTACATTACGAGATCACTACGTCTGACAATCGCCTACCGGTTGGAGTAGTGCAGGTCCAGGGCTTTGACCCCGAGCGCGTCGAGCGAGCGGTTGGCCTGCGCCGAAGCGCCCTCCGGCCACACGCGCTCCAGCCCGCTCTGCGTCGCCACCACCAGCGACAGCGGCGCGCCCGCCGGCTCTGCGGACGACGGACGGTCAGTCGGGAGGGGACGGCGGCCCGAGGCCACGGGTCGGGACGGGGCGGTACCGTTGACGGCGGCGCAGGAGCGCCTGTCGTCGCGCAGCGCGTAGCCGTCGGCGCAGGCGCACGCGTACGAGCCGGGCAGGTTGCTGCAGCGCTGCGAGCAGGCGCCCTCCCACTCGCACTCGTCGCTGTCTGCAACAGGGCGGTCGGGGCGGTCAGGGGGTCCGGCCGGCGGGGCGGGCGGGGCGGGCGGGCGGCCCGCAGGGATACTGACCGACGCAGAGCCCGTCGCGCGGCTCGTAGCCGGGCTGGCAGTAGCACGCCGCGCCCTCGTGCGTGGGCCGGCACGTGCTGCAGCCGAGCGACGCGCACGACGACTCGGTGACTGAGACACACGGTTCAAATGTTTATGACAAAAGCACATTTTATTACGAGATATCTTCTTATCACTTCTCGTTACAGAAACGCAATACTTGATAAAAATTAAATCCTTACAAAACACTGTTGAAGATTTACAAAGTGTCGGTTCATTCGACGTACGAGAAATATAAAATATCAACAGAGGTGTGTGTGCCGTAGACATAGTGAAAAAATTAAAACCGGCCCAAGTAGGAAACGGAATGAGTCCGTGATACCGTCCGCCGATATATTGATTTGCCTTTACTTTATCGACTGTCTATTACCGCACAATCAAAGATAAACTAGGAATTGTAACTTTCACCGATTTCTTGATTGTAATACTTTTAAGCTGACTCGACAAGGATGTTAGTGGAACGGGGTTCGTCAAAAAGTCAGCCGATTATCTGAAATTAACGGGAGTCGCGTCAACGATTGAATTGGCTACAGTAAAACCCGGTTCATTCTTCTCACGAGCTAGTCCGATCAATTCTACATACAGAAAAAAATACAGATTTTTTCCTGCCCAAAACACGATCGAAAGGAAAGTATACAGATAATGAAGAGGTGAATGTTATGTATTTCCGTATCGAGTGCGAGTTCGTTGACGTGTCGGGGAGATGCGGTTCTTTGGTCGGCTTTCTGCACTTATATATCGCCGCTACGCCGAAGACTTTCGTAGGTGCCTAAGCAAAAACTTTTATTATATCAGCCAGAATCACTTTAGTGAGGTCGATATTTCTGGTTGGAATGGCCAATAAGAAGCCTATAAAAAAACAAAATGCCTATGAAAATACTTGAATTTGCCCTAGTTCATTTTTTTAACGTTTAAACGGTCACTACTTTAAAAAGCCTCTTCGTTTTTTTATATAATAATTTTGAAATCGGTGCTCGAAATTTACTTATGATATTACTTTGATACACCTAGGTATGCGTTTTTTATGAGAAGTGAAACCAAGCATTTTCTCTTCGTACTTGCTCATGTGCTCGACACGAATATCGAAAAACACCGTCGAGGGACGTGAGAAAAAGCATTATTTTCAAACAATACGGGGACAGGTTTGACGAATCGGAATGCTTGGACAGAATCCACACTCGGCGAAGCACCCACAGTTATCGCAGATGTCCCACTCGTCGCTGCCGTCGAGGCAGTGGCGCACGCCGTCGCAGAAGTGGTACACGGGCACGCAGGTGAACTGGCCGTGCTCCGGCGTGGCGCAGCGCGCCCACTTGCCCCAGCACTTGAAGTCTTTCTCACCTACGGACGACACATCGGGCTCTATTAATGGCTGGCGTCTGCGTGTCGGGCTCGATGGGTGCTCCAGCGAGCGCTCGTGAAGCGCCGCTTTACAGGGTTTAAGGAATTCTAAGACTACCTACTCATAATATAAGTTCAACGGGCAGAAAGAAAGAAATGTTTATTTGGGACACGAAACGATTAAAAAGATGTATAAAAAATGAAAATATAAAAATAAAGAACATATTAAACTCAGTAGTCTATCTATTTCAGAAGTGAAATTACATCGTCGTGTTTTATTCACTGGGACAGTTTAAGAAATCTGCGACCCTACCAGATAGGAACATTCTCAGTAATCACTTTATGATCCAGTGAGAGTCGCCCATAGAAAAATAAAATTAATAAATATCAAGAATAACTTAGTGTTTTTATCTGTTATCTTAGCATCAGAAAAAAAGTAAGAAAAAATTTTCAATTTTTACAGAATTCTTCTCAAAACTCGAAGTAGAAGATTTATTAAATAAAATTAAAATACGCATTTTCAAGATAATAATTTCGTTATCAATGCTATTTTTCATAGGATTTTTCATAGCTTAACTAGGGTTTGCTCCACGCGACGAGCGTTGCTTAGTCACATATAAAATTCAGGAGAGAAATTACAGAATAGGAATACCATCGGGACATGCCATCATTCTAAGGTATTCGATTTTTGAGCATTAAGTGTTAAAAGCTCTCGATATCGTTGCTTCATATCCGATTCCAAAAACACAAGTTTTTATAACTGAGATATTCATCTGGTTCTCCACTAAGAAGGGGTTCTACAAGGGATCCATTTTGAGTTTCTATTCCATTTATTTGTAATATTTTATGGTACAATACTACTGTTTTATCTCCAAAAACACTAATTACGACAATGTAAACGAACGTTGAAACAGGATTGATTAACACTAATTTATTAATTTATTTAAATGACAAAAATTCTATTTACTCAATGTAAACACAATAAACAAAATCTTATCAGCATATGATGAACAATGGATATCTCTCGAATATAATTCTCATTTGTCATCTTTTACTCCGACGGCTCAGGAGCCAGGCCCTTACGCGCTACACAGTAAGACGACTCACAGACTACTGATAGTCGATTAGTACGTGTTGGTTGCTTTCATGGCATCATATCTTAGGTTGTACTACGTTGGGCCGTTCGGGTATACTGTATCGTTTGAGTTTTCTTGCTCTCTTCGGAATGCTTTTATCGAAATGTTATCAAAGGAATTTACGATGGCGTAAAATATACTACAGCTAATATCGATTTAGAGAGACGAGTGTATTAAGAGGAGAAGTAAAGATAAACGTGAAACACCAAGTTCTGTTCGATTTTACCGTAGAATCTCATCATCTTGAATTGACCAATAGTAATGTAAATTGAAGCCCACGTTAAAAAATAGTAACGAATATTATTCAGTGAGATATAGATACTAGATGGCAATTGAAAACAATTCACAATAATATAGATCTTTTGGAAAGAAACGGTGCCAATCATTGTATTAACACGAGGAGGAAGGGTAAACTAATAGTTTCCGACTTCGCAAAATTAATACATACTTTATGGGGCACAGTATTCGTTTCATAATAACATTCCAAATTTATTTTTAACTTTATTGCCATATTCTGTAATTAAAAAGGCGGATAAGAGTAACTACTGAGTTTCTTCCCGGTTTCTCTCGGTAGAATCTACTTTCCGAACTAGTGGTAGCTTTACATTTCATTTAACACTGTAACATGACGATTCAAAAGGGTATAAAAATGCTTTTATGAGACTACTTGAACAAAGTATATTTTGGTTTTGAGACATTTTCATACAGGATGTTAAAATTTAATTATATATGATTATTACACAATATGATTTATGGTTTTAATAATATGAATGATAAAAAAACAGTAATTACTGAGGTTTCGTCGGCTGTCGGTAGTCTACACCCCGAACCGGTGATAACTTTCAATTTAATTTGTGTTGTAAAATCATCGTTCAAAAATAATAAGAGACGAATTGAATTATATGATTGATTTTTAATTTGAATCTGAAACCATAATTTCGTTTCCTATGCCAACTTATGTGGTGTGTAATTTAGCTTCGTTAGCATCAGTTTTCTTAAATCATTGGTGGTAGGGCTTTGTGCAAGTCCGTCGGAGTAGGTACCACCCACTCATCAGATATTTTACCGCCAAACAACATTAGTCAGTATTGTTGTGTTCCGGTTTGAAGGGTTAGTGAACCAGTGTAACTACAGGCACAAGGGATATAACATCTTGGTTCCCAAGGTTGGTGGCGCATTGGTGATGTAAGGAATGGTTAATATTTCTTACAGCGCAATGTCTGGCGGCGACAATATTCTGATGCATGTCGCCTTCTCCAGTTGCTGTAACATGTAACCACTAAGTGCTAAGCTCGTATTTTCTCTATTATACAAACTTTTGAAGTTTTATGTATATGTCCTTATTGTATAAATAAAGTATTTTTATGGAAACACTTTTGTACACAAACTGTTACAGGCCAATACATATGTATAACATTTCTACTAAAAAAGAATTGCTCAGTGTTTTATCCGCCGCAGAGACTGGTTCAAATGAAAATCCAACGCTACGTTTGGAAACATTAGTTTAATATTGTAAGGATTGGTCGTGTAGTTACACATGTAGGGGTCCTCGTCGGAAGCGTCGTGCGGCCCGCAGTCCGCGTCGCCGTCGCAGCGCCAGCTCGCGGCGATGCACAGCCCGCTGCGCGCGCAGCGGAAATGCCCCGCGCCGCACGTCATGTTGTACGCTGCGCAGGAACAACCGATTTACACAACACAGCGACACGGCGACAAGTACGAACAGAAATACATAAATGCATATGATAACGGACTCATCTGATGTGGGGATATTAAGACCAAAGGCGGCTTTGTCTCAGTATTCTTTCGGCTACCTGCAGATTGGATAGAGTATTATATTGAACTGTATAAAGGGTGCGGCACGTACTGCAGCCGATCTCGTCGGAAGCGTCGGGACACTGCGGGCGCATGTCGCAGCGCCAGGCGGCGGGCACGCAGCGCGACGAGTCCGCGCACGCGAACTGCTCAGCGCTGCACTGCACGCCGCCCGACAGCTCCTCGCCGGGCACTCCTGGAACCGTCGACATACATTTATATAGCATGCCTATATACAGTCATTATTTGATTATTCAAAAATATACCCTATAATGAATTTTAAAAAAGAAGTAAAGTGAAGTTTAGTATAATATAACGTACATACATATGCAAGGATGAGTTTGTTCATCATTTTTATTATATACAAATAATATTATACAAAGTTTTGACGACCTCCGTGGTCGAGTAGTGTGTACACCGGTTTTCATGGGTACGCTACTCCGAGGTCCCGGGTTCGATTCCCGGCCGAGTCGATGTAGAAAATGTTCATTAATTTTCTATGTTGTCTTGGGTCTGGGTGTTTGTGGTACCGTCGTTACTTCTGATTTTCCATAACACAAGTGCTTTAGCTACTTACATTGGGATCAGAGTAATGTATGTGATGTTGTCCAATATTTATTTATTTATAATTATTTGTCTTTACAGATTTACAAAGTGTTTATGGTGATGATAGTTGCATAAGCAGATAACTAGATGGCATTTGTGTTCACATAACAAGTTGTAAAATAAATTGGATCTGACAACTTTATTAATCACTATGAGCAGATTGCAATGAATCAAAGTATCTGGAACTTGAATAATGAAAATTATATTTAAATATTTTCTTTGGTTTTATGTTGAATGTGGTTTGCCTGAACGCTAACGACAATTTCTGTGACATTTGCGAACATAATGTGCAAGTGTGTGTGCAAGCACAGGAGCACTTTCTATTCGTTTACTCCCACAATCCGATGGAACAGCAAGTCCGACGCGGTCGGATAGACCAACGGCTTTACGCACTCTCCGAGGCGCGGGATTGCCCGCACTTACAACTTCCGGGCTCTGGGCTGCCACAAGGCCGCCAACGAGGCATATATAGATACACAACACTTAGCTAACGACCCGACAGCAAGCAAATCAAGATAAATAGTTCGATTATTATGTGTGCGGCGCAAACTTGACACTTCTGACGTTACGTGTTCAATGTGAGCAATGACGAGTGACAATCGCATAGTAAAGCGAGTTATCTTCTGCGCGGAGGGCCTGTGATGTTCAAGGAATACTTAAATATTACTCGTTTATACCTCAATAAATTAAATATAACATGTTTTATAAGTTAGAAAAGGATAATTTATAATCGACTAGATTATTGAATAAATGTTACACGCTGTAGGAGCTCTTTCTGAAAGGTTTGCCTCTTTACCTGAGCTTTTCCTCACCGGCTTCTCCGCCCGAGTGTAGTGAAGTCGAATAGTCGGTTAGATCTAAGAGGCTAAGTCCAAATATCAAAGAAACCATCGATAAAGTTTCAGTATCGAGAAGATCAACGTTGGCGCTGGTCCTAAAATCACACAGGCGAGCTTTAAAAATAATTTTATATATTATTAAATTTTACATTACACTTGCATAATCGACTTATTACAATAATTATACTACAGTGGAAACTATAAAAAATTTGCTCTGCTTAGGTCGTGGGACGGCAAACAGATGAAACGTCTTCCAGGGCCAGTTGTGAGAAAGTGCACTAAAGATAGTAAAATAACAAAAACATTGTATTTATGAAATAATTTTAATGAATTGCAAATATTCTTACAATATTCGAATAAAATCAAAATATACTTTATTAATGTACGCTTTTACAAGCACTTTGCACACAGTTGATGCCGATGATAGTAACATAATTATTTAATGGTTTCAAATTAATTTATTAATTAAATAAGAGCTTGTTTACAAAAAATATAATTTTATTAATTGAAACTTCATTTTGATCCTTTGGACAAATTTACACATAATTTTTCCACTACACACTATCGGACTAACGAAGTGCATCTTATTTCATTTAGCGCAGTAAATACTTCAGAGCCGAGATAACCAATAACAATACACACCGTATTGGATCAATCAAACATATGCAGGTATTGTTGTATTCGTATTGTATCGGACCTATTAAAGACTCCTCTCGTCGAAACGTAGGTATTTGGCCGCGTGTATAATGTTGTATGCACTTCATTAGGCGCTATAAATACGCAGTATATAGCAGTGCCGACTCCGCCGCCTCTCGAGTAAACAGCGCACGTATTCGTATCTTACGACTATCATTTAACACAACACCACGATTTACTGCGGGTTTTTACGCATAAAGAGTTTAGTAGGCGAGCTTTAATGCAGTTCCCGGAGAGAAAAGTTCCTAGTACCATGATCGTCGAACATGAACCGCGAGGGCATAAGCTACCACCATTTGGAGTTTTATTCACGTCTAACTTCTTGTCTCGCGACGAGGGATCAGTCTCAAGGTCGAATGTGTAACGTTTGGGGCGGAAAAGGTTTAACTTCTCTCACGTGTACTAATTGGACGCATCGAGGTCTTCCATTCAAAAAACGCCCTCGCTACCTTAGTCTTATGTATTATATTATGACGAGTACGCGTTTGCATTGTCTCAGCGGCCGCCGCGCCGAGCGAGCCTGTAATTGCTATTTACTCGCTAAACTAGTAGCTAAGTGGTTTGTGCCCCGACGGGATATCATAGTTAACTGTCGAGTATCCTTACATGGAAGTCGATTTCGATGATCGTCTGAGATGTGGCTATAACGTTGTGTCTTTATTTTATACAAAAATATATCATTTTATTTGTGCGTTAAACCCTATCGTTAAACTGATATTTTAAACACGTTTTTCCCTAACCTTCAAGAAAAACGACTACGGCTCAAGTCCGTTGCAAACAATATTGTACGTTCGATTTTGTTTTGTTTTAATACTTTTTCGTTCGTTTAAACGAAGATAAATAATTCACTTATTGCGTCTTGAAAGTTTTTAATGGATTCATATAATTTATTATTTTTTTAATCATCAAAACTGAATAAAACTATTTTAAGTAGTTTCAATTAACTTATTATTGTAAACTTGTAATAATCTCCGACACTAGTTGGGGACAATTCTGCAGTAGGTCTTGGTAGGTACACGGACTTCAAATTAATGTAACAGAACTCAAAAAAGTCTAGCGAGTATATTAATCGCAGTCAGCATAAAATAACGATTTTACTATATTTAGAGGTGTTCAATAATCGACTCAAAAATACAGGTGTTTACAACCTAATTGTTATGTTAGTAGGACTAAATCAAATGTTACTCCCGCTAAGAACCGATTGAGCTGAAATTTACGGACACTTTAGTTAATGACAAAACAATCTAGAAACGAATTGTTATTCACACCATGGAAAAAAGTTAAGATACATTCAATTTTATTGAATCTATTATTTTATCGATGTTCTTAGTGCAACTACAATACCAGAATTAAGTCCTGTTTTTGATAGTTAATTGAAGTCGTGTATAGTATCGCCGCTCGGAGTCGACCGCGAGAGTGCAGGTCGCAGGAGTAGTCGACTGCGGTCACGACTCGCGGTGCGGGCGATAAGGTTTCAATTGTCGTATAACTGATTTCACTTTTACTGCGGCGATAACCCTCAAGATAGGTATCATGAAATGCATCCGAGAACGACTTGTTCTATTTATAATAGTCTCCCCATTAACGCTGCTCGTATAACGAAGAACAATTACTAATGGTAATTATTATTTATGTTAGTGATAAAAATTGTAAATGTTAAGTTTGTATTAGTTAGACTGTCTGTCTGTTTGTCTGTCTATAAGTCTTTTCTTCTTAATTTATAAAATAATAACATTTCAAATTAATTTGTTTTACGGTCACGACTCACCACACGACCCTAAAAATATGTAGCTTTTCTCTTAGCTCGGCATTTATGTAGGTACCTAGTTAAGTTTTGTCAATTTGTTTATTCAATTCCAGATTGCGTACATCACATTTTTGTATGGGTAAATCAAACATTTAAGGGTATTTTTTAAATTTGTTTAATTAAACAAATTAAAATAGATTAAAGTTATGTGCAACTGGCCTCAAAACAAGAAGTTTATCAAATTAATCGTAATTTTGTTTTCGTTTTTTATCAGAGCTCCACCATTTATAAGTCGAGTTAGAATTTTTTTTCTTAGCGAAGGAGTACTTCCCGTTTGGTCCCATTTCAATTTGAAGAAAACATCTAAAGTTTAAGTTATTTTATGTGAAAAATTTAAAATTAAAAGTTCATACAATGAGTATTTATACAAAAATGCTCATTGTATGAACATTTAATACAAAAATGTTAATCATAAGCTTGAAGTTAGTTATTTTTTTCATGTGTTAGCGATTGTAAAAACTACAAATGGATCATTTAATTTTGTAATGAGTTAGTTAGATAAGTAGGCTGACCGAGTGTGAGTGGGCAGATCGCTTGACATAGAATATAACCGTAGTTATAGATAGATCCTTAAATGGCGCGGGAGATTGACTTCTATACCTATATACGTATTTTCTATATATTGACAGTTTAGTGTAAAAACGTATTGAAGTTCCAGTTACCAAGTTAGTCCAATAAAACAAGTTTTCGCCACGCCGGGCCTCCAAGCATTAGGTTAAAAAATCGACTAAACTGGTTCAATTATAAAAAGGTTACCAAGTTCGCACGAACGGAGACAAATGCTTAATTAACTTGTAACTTGAAAGACGTGGATTTATTTACTTATTTTATTAAGTTAGACAAGCAAGATACAAATAATCTTGGGGCCGATTTCGAGTGCGATGGACATATTATAGTGCGCAAAGGTATGCGCTGATGTACGCACACTATTTACTCCTTTCTCAGAACATTATGAGACGGCAAGCACACCAACCCGATAGGACCTGAAATAGTTTACGCGCTAAACACATGGCTTTACGTGGCTATTACGTCAAAGTCCGAGCTTCTTTTGAGAATCTTTTGTTTGAAAAACGAAAAAAAAAAATGTATACTGGTCCGATTGAACCCGGTACCTCGGGATCTACAGCTTTATAAGCTAGCTTGTCTTTATTACTAGATCGATGAGACTGTAACAGGCAATTAATCTAACTGGTTGTCGGTGGTCTTCTGGAGCCTCTCACTGCAACAACGAACCACACCCTAATATCACCGGTTGCCAACCATGTCCCTCGTGCGTGTAAACTGTTCATTCGATGTGTAGTGCGTCGAATGCAGTGAGCTGTCGAAGTGTAAGTAACTCCCTCATTATCTCGGAACGGAATGACAATCGAGGTATTGTTCGGGCGCTGGAGAGCGAGGAGTCATCTGCAGATATCACTATCGCAGGTCAAAAGATCGCCCTGTGCCGTCGGCCGCCGGGCCGCCGAGTCAACATTTAAGTAGCTCTTTGTAAGACCATCCATACTTATAAAGTACAAAGTCAAACGGTTAGCTTGGTACGTCTTCTGACGATTCAATCGGTCTGACAAGGATTTTGGACGAGGTTTTTAAAAATGTTGCCGTCTCAAATATTTTTTGCTCCACCCGGCTTTTTTTTCGCACATACCATTTAAATAATGAGATACAAATATCAGACGCGCCACCAACCGCCGCGCGTCTTATTTTCCATGTATTAGTTTAACTGAAAATGTTATTTATTGTTACAATACCATACTGGGTGACTAATAAGTTGGACTATGTTCAGTTATATTTTTTTATATTAAAGGTAATAAGTTCAATCAATTTCGTCAACTTTTACTTTTCAGTAACACGACTGCTTTGACATTTGGATAAAATATAGTTCAGTAATACCATACTCTATATATATATGTATATCTCTCGCAACATAATGCACTACTTTTCTGGAAAAGATGAAAAGCGACTTTTAATTATACCAAGTATTGAAGGGTTTGTTAAAATAAGTTGAGTAAGAGTAAATTGTAGAATACCAACTACATTAAAATATTATCTTGAACTCAAACAAATTAGTATTCAGATAAAAGAAGACGCGCAGGGATTAGAGGTCAGCGCTTAATGCGAGTTAATAATATTAAAGTACGGGGCCGTTCGTATGATACGTTCGTACTTGTGCGATTTTGGTTGTCGCGACAAGATATGGCAAGCGGATCGTTGAGTCTAATACTAATTTATAAATGGCGTTTGTCTGAACATAATCCCTATCTCATAATCTATAAGCTTCGGTCCCATAGTCCGCGACATTAACATGCTAAGGGCGGCCCGCCAGTGCGCTCGCATTGCCGTGAAGATCGTACAACGTGATCTTTGCGCACTTAACTAACAGTCACTAAATTTATTTAACTTTATTATATAAGAATATAGAAGGATACATGACACGGTTGACAGTTGATTGCCACTGCAAAAGTTAAATCAGGAATCAAGATATACTGTTTGAAAGTACGTAATTAATTTAGTGGCAAGCATTAGGAGTCATACTAAAATAATGTAATCCTGACCAATCATGGCTATAGCGGCCATACTCTTCGGGAGACTAGCCAATCAGACGTAGCCAGAAGATATTGAGGCGCCCATAGACATCCCGTATACGGCCAATGTGCCAACCATGGTAACTAAGATATCATGATGTCTAAGGCCTATAAAACACAGGCTCAAATTCAAAAGCAAATTTTTGCTGTTTTGCTGGCTCCAACAAGTAAAGATTCATAATGTTTTATTTCTAACGGACGTCAGAAACCAAAGTTTCCCCGCAGGCCTACTAAAATGAAGATCTTGATTTATTGAAGAAATTTTTACTACGACTTTTATTCAAGAGTGTAAGGCAAATGTAATAAGACAAAAAAGTACTCTCGAAATGTTCTACACATCCCGCCGTGTCAGTTTTTACACACTTGGTTGGTTTCTCTTAAGCCACACAAGGAGGTCCAAATACTGTCGAAAAATTGTGACCGGACGTTGCTAAAAACTTCTCGACTTGGAAATTCCGGTCAAACACACAGTACGACAGTCTCATATAATATGCTCGTGGCCAATTAGCCTTTTTATCCTTTAATAAAGGTGCGGAGTGGGAGGTTTTTCGCCACATGTATTGTATTGTCTGCATGTATATATCTTTTTGAGCCCAAAAAAGGGAGTCCTTTTTTGGACTCAAAAAGTTGTTTTTTACACTATTTATTTTTTTATTTATTTTTTTTTCTATATGTTTACACGTATAATTATTTTTATGATTTAAACTCCACCAGATATAGGATTTTAATTGAGTAACTAATATTAGTTACTCGTGAACATTTTCAACGTTTGAGATTACTAGAGAAATATAAACAAGAAAACGGTGGCATGTTAGAGCAGTTTCGAGCGGCAAACGTAATATTACGATAGTCATCTCGTTAACATCGCCGGCGCGCGTAATTAGTTAGCGGGCGAAATAGGAACGGAGGCAGAGTTGTAAACTGCGTTGCAATATCGCCGGCGAGAACATCTCGTCGGTACGAGCTCATCGGAGAACGTGTGTTGACCTACCGTCTTGACTTTCTCAGAACGACAAAAAAGTGTCTTTATATTATAAATATATTGCATCCTTTAAGAGCTATGTAGTAATTCGCAAGAATTGCGCCTGTATCTGTAGATCTTTTATTATATTTACTATCATTATGTCGTTTACAAAATACCATTGGTTCCGCGCTCTGTATCTAATCTACCCCAGAAAACGAATATATCAAACCGAAACCCGAAACATTAATTATTAGAATGCAACTGACTATGTTATAACTCATATTAACTCATATTATAATATTAAGAGTTGTTTTTTCGATGTCATCATAATTATAATCATATGCCATCGTGTCCGACCTATTTTAGTATATTTAATCTGATATTACTGAATACGGAATAAGACGAGTTCAGTAATGATGGAGCGAATGAGGTGAGCGCTTTTGATCTTATGTTATAATACACACAAGCGATCAATTACTCTCACAGAATAGTATTCAAGCACGTCGCGATACAATACATTGCTGTTTCTTCGTACGGAGATATAATTAGTTTTAAACTATTTCGTTCCACAAACGCTACGTTACGTCGTATCACTTAATCGCATTTTTAGATCAGCATTTGAACCAGTCGACGTCGGTATGAGCGAATCTATTTCGGGTGCTGTGAATTGCACATCGGGAGAGTCGACTGCTCTGGGAGGCGGACCCGCGGCGGTGCACGAGGTGTAATGGGCATGGATGTTTTATTCAAGTTTTATTGATGTTGACAAGTTAATAGAGCGCCGAGAGAGACGTGCGTCTCTCGCAGTAATGCCACTCACGATTATATTGTTCATAAAATATTAGGGGACGGGCAGATGGTTCGCCGTGCAGAACTTGTTATATTGATGATTTAGTTCTGAACTTCGAACTTTTTTTGAACTTTTAGTTCTAGCCTATAGTGACTAGAGAAACTATAGTGCAGAGTATGTGCGCAAACAGTTGCATATTCCCTCACTCTCATGGTCTCTAGCACGACGAGAGACGGTAGGTGTAAACCCAGCGGCTGTACAATGTATATTTCAACTTCCTATCTCCAGGCTCGTAATCGAATTCCTAATCATCAGATGTACTATCCAACCACTAGACCCGAGCGGCAGTTTACGAATTTAGTCATTTACTCGACGATAAATGTCAAGTTAACGAACTTTTTACCATGATAATGTGCGTCGCATTACATAACCCGGCGCTTCGAAGGCCATGAGACAGCAGTTGTACTAGTGATTAAGTTGTTCTATAAATTGACCTACAGTTGCATAACTCAGATTTATCTGCGTATTAAATACATAGCACGCTCTTACAGGCACTTTTGAATCGTAATTTTACTTTTGATATTAAATTAAAGCTTCCACCGATTCGGAACGTCTACTTTACTGAAGATATATAGATTGGTACTAAAACTTAAGTTGGAATCGCGTGCGAAATTGATAAAAGGGGAGGGAAATTGGCAATGGTTACAAATTAAAAATAACGCTAAAAGTGATAACTTCACAGGCAATATTTAAAAGTAAACATGTATACTTAAGAGGCGGAACAGATTGCTCGTCCGATATAAATGAAGGCAGGTAGCCGAACTCGATTAGATGGCGAACTCCCACAACCACGCGATTAACTAAGAGCACATGAACCGCCTGTTAGGAGCATGCCTTGGTTACTTGCGAAGGGTAATGAGTTAAGCTCACCTGACTATCAGGCATACTAAATCGTATAATTTACAATATAATGTTTCATTATTTCGCATTACAATCATTTTTATTATATTTACTTTCATGTCATGCAATTTAATGTCATGCAAGCTTGGTCTTTTGAATATACATAAGGCCACCTGATAGTAAGTGGTCACCACCGCCGCCACAAAGGCGCTGTAAAAAATATTAACCCATTGCCTATACGCCACCAACTTTCGGAACTAAGATGTTATGTCTCTTGCGCCTGTAGTACACTGACTCACCCTTCAAACCAAATAAATTGACGACCTCCGTGGTCGAGTAGTGTGTACACAGTAGTTTTCATGGCTACGCTACTCCGAGATCCCGGATTAAATTCCCGGCCGAGTCGATTTAGAAAAAAAGTTAATTAGTTTTCTATGTTGTCGTGGGTCTGGGTGTTTGTGGTACCGTCGCTACTTCTGATTTTCCATAACACGAGTGCTTTAGCTACTTACATTGGGATCAGAGTAATGTATGTGATGTTGTCCAATATTTATTTATTTATTTAAATTTTATCATAAAAATGGTTATCTCCGTTTATGTATATTGGCTTATTGTTTTGTTCGTCTTATAAACTGCAAGTTTTTTGTTGACTTTTACCAACAAATACAATCTTTTGCGAACGTCCGAGTTATAACTCTTATGGAGTCCGTTCTAATTTAATATACGTATTAGGAGGTTAAGGCCAGGGAGCGAGACACGTGCATGAATATTAGTTATTAGAATTGTTGTGTCACCTTTGGATGGTACTTGTTTGACAATCATACTAAGAAGGTTATACGTTGCGTCGTATGAATCTCCACAGCTGCTATTAGTGAATAAGGACCTGGTCAGTGACAGTGACAAGAAGTATTACAAATATAGGATTTACGAGAGGGCGAGACCTAATTAAAAAAAAAACATTTATAAAAAAACAGTACGTGAGTCGGCCCTAGGTAAATTAGGTTTACTTTATTTTAAGGAAACAATTATTTTTCAACAAAAACAAACAGTATATACCTATGTATACATATATTATATCTTATTAAATAACTGTAAATTAATGGAACATTAACCAATAAAGACTCCCTCAATTAGCTAACCATAGAAAATTAAAAAAACCAGCGAAGAGTAAGATAACATGGAATAAACAAAATCTTACTAGACATAAATACCACTAAAAGAAAAATATGAAATAAATAAATCAATAATTATTATGAAGTCAAAACTAAGTACAAGTTCACATTGAAATACTATTATAGAAACATTTCGAAGCATAACCCTGTGAAAATTAACGAAATTAATACCATACTAGTTTCGGAATGTGTGCACACGGTTAGTGCGTGTCGGTAGCGTGGTGCGAAACGAACAGTATGAGCTGTTACTCCGACCTTCATAAATGTTCCTGAGAAAAATACTGTTTCCTGATTCCTCGCCATGTAAAATTTTACTTTAATATCAAGCGCCCTTGGAACAATTAGCTAGTAAAAATCGTGCTTTTTTTCTTTCGTCTGGTTCAGAATTAATTTCAGGCACTTATTCCTCGCTGCCCCGAGACCACCAGACCGTTAAATATGTTCCTGATTGGTATTGGATTTGGTATTTTTTGTAAGTATAATTTGGATATTTTAACGTTGCCGTTTTAGTGATTTTAATATGCTTATTACTAAAAATACGAGTGCAGTTTATGTGAACCCATGTTTCACCTCGGACGCCGCCCGCGCCGCCGGGTTAATCACTGATTTAGTCATTTATAATACTCCTCTAACGCTTGATAAGTTTCCATTGTGGTCATTGAATTGAGCAATTTTTTCGAGGCTGAATACGCATATGTGTCAAGTATCGAGTCGTGGCAGTCCGCGCGAGAGCCGGGCTGGGAGCGACCGGTCCCCGAGCGGCAGACAGTCATAAAAACATTTCAGGTTCCTGCCGCGACCGTCCGCGCCGGACGCTCATTGCTGTTTTTGTTCTCGGCCCTAGCTCGCCCCCCACAACTAGTTGACTGCTCTAGTGATTGTGTAGTGGAAAATTACTTGATTTTTGGGTTTTCTTCATGTCTTATATTTTCCCTATATTATATTTAATTGTGCATGTACCATTGCCCATTCCGGAGCCCTGAGGAGAGATTCGAAAGTTACTGGTAAACAGTATATAAATCTTAGTGACTTGTTAGATTTTAAATATATATATATTATAACTGTACTTAGTTCGACGGGAGTATATAAATCTAAACTAGAAAAAATATATTACAGAGTAAGCGAATAAATCGGCCCTTGTGCCCTCATAGGCAAAGAGAGTATCGGCTATTTAAAAGTAAACATTTCAATCTATACAGAATATTCGTATAAAATGCAATATTATATATATGATGCAACATTTCAACTTACATATAAACTAAGTAGGTACCTCTATACGAATGTTACAAAGAGTATCTAATTGTTTGTATGTAGAGGGTAATCCTCTGATCAAATTCTAAAAAAATCACAGGTAGAAAATCGCAAGCCAATTCCTACGTTGGGTAGTGAGAAGAGATTTTGTATTTGTTGTTGAGTGTGCCTGTTTGATCATTATTAATGATTTAGTGTCAGTATCATAGCTCTAACATATATCTCCGCGTTTCAAAGTTTTTCATATTGTAACATCCTAATTTGGCTTCGTTCGCTGGACCTAATCTTTGTCGCTAATCTCAAATCCCACAAAAAACATTTCTGAATTCGTTCAATTATTTTGTATACATTGACTATTCGTTCAGTTTAGTAGAATTGTTCAATTGATATACCACTGCAAGGCAATCAATCGTTTAGGAGTAAGTGATGTGAGTTTACACGTATGTGTGTATACGTCGACACCTAAATCTGGTCCTACATGCTTAAATCCAATGCACACCGCTGTAATGCACATTACATTATTTATTAGACAGTCGGCGGGACTCGAACTGCATATAGACTAGAATCATAAGATCGCGCCATCTCATGTAGTTCAAGCGCTCGAGTGCATCAAGTGGCGACTTATTTCAGCGTTATCACTGCAGACTACATGCTAAGAGTACTGTTCTGACTCTGTACAGAGAACATACCTTGTAGTGGACGACGTGATCAATTAGGTACGTCTTCAATATTCATGAGCGTTTATTAAATTTTATTAAATAAAGTTATCAGTGGCTTTTCAATAAACTTAGATATATCCGAATGAGTAATAGCACGAGATAAAATGTATATGCGAATTTGGCTTCGGTTAAATTTCTAAATAAGCTGAATAAATATGCAAATAAGATGTTTTGTGCACACGCGACTTTGTAATTAGTTTTAGTAAGACCATTCAAAATGAAATGATATTAATATTAAATTGCTATATTTTAACGAGCGGCCGACTCGAGAGATCCTCGAAGCGACTTTGGGGGCTGTTTTTTTTAATAACCACTCTCGCATGTACCTACCGCTGTAAATCAAGGGCATTCAACCTTCATTTTTTGTTTAACTCAACTATGTTCGAGTGCTCGGCGGGTCTGTCTGTTTCTATTTAAATGTAATATTTCATTGTTTGTTCCAGCACAAATTTCGAGAACACTACGGAGATGTTAATTTTAGGGATTCGTATATCTCGGTGTGCACATGTAATACACATGTGTCCTGGCTGCCTCTATTGCGAAATAGCGCCATTGCCCCGATACAATTTCCGCAGTCGGGGCCCGAGCAAGTTTCATAATCATGTTTCATATTACATTGTGTACGGAACGCCAAAAACAATACGATACTGATAATGGAGCCGAGGTCAATGTTGCATACGACGTACAGGCGTACTCGCTACGCTCCTCTACCGTATAGATGATCTCATAGCTCATAGCGTAGGTACCTTATACGTAAAACGATTCCGATTCCATACGAGTCACACTGAGTGAATTGTGGACACCTTGCTGGATTTATGTGCAGATAACGATATTACGCAGATGTTCGTGATTCTAGCCGGCTGGGTCGGCTCTCCGTGCCCTTCGAAGAGCAGCGTCAGGGACGCGCTGATAATGACTATAAAACCGACAATAGATAATTGTACTGAAGTATTTTCTACTCGAAGGGATTTGCGCAAGCCGATCTGCACAGGCACCACTCGTCTAATCAAATATATAATTCATTCAAATGGGCTCTTTAAAGGGCTATTGAAATTGAAAGCCGGTATCTTCTCATCGGTTGTACTACCAATAAATATTTGTACGGTTTATTTCTCCGTTCCGGTGAAGGTTGAATAAGCCAATACAAATATTAGGCAGACGAGCAAATTGGTAACCTGATCGTAACAGGTCACATTCGCCCATAGAAACTCACATTGTGGGAAGCGTAAATCAGATGTCATAAACTTTGTGGCTGTTTTAATGATACGCACCCCACACAGTTCACAGTGTAAGAACACGTACTATATCGTAAACCCAACCCGAGCAAGTACTGCTGAATATTCATAATTTGTTCTTAAATTATCTAAATTGTTGCCTTAACTTTAAGGAATAAGATAAAATAGCGATCAACCTACAATGCAACCTACCACATTATAACGGTGGAAGTGCAATGCGCAATGCAAGTGCGGGCTGGCATGTAGGTAGCGACGCCTACGTAACGGTCGGCGGCGGCCGCGCGCCTCAACCTGACTCCTTGAGATCTTATCTGACGTTATCCTTCAGCGACGAGGCTTACCGACTTAGCCTTTAGGTCATGACTACCGGCTTTAATGCCAAAGGTGGAAAACTCCTTATTTTATATTTATTATACTAAGTGATGCTGTAAAAATGAAGGCCAAGGGGGTATGGGAAGTATTAAAGCTCTAATTACTTGAGAGTCAGATGAAGTTTGTGAAATTAGACATTGCCGTTGAGTTAATTTGCTTTTCGAGCGCGAGATGATGTATTTGCCGCGGTGCACGCCCTGAACACCCTTAAGGCGCGTCTATTCTTATACTCGTAAAGT
This sequence comes from Vanessa tameamea, assembly GCF_037043105.1. Taxonomy (NCBI): domain Eukaryota; kingdom Metazoa; phylum Arthropoda; class Insecta; order Lepidoptera; family Nymphalidae; genus Vanessa; species Vanessa tameamea. Next base: position 9,056,102 of record NC_087333.1, read on the forward strand.
CAAGTCAATCCACCAATCAAGAAGTTTACGGATCTCAAGCATTGCACAGCAGCGCAAGTTTCTCTAGAGACGCATTCTCTTTGACAGATATATCAGATGTATGTGTTAAAACAAACCAATCGCGTAAAACACCGGTATCAAAGACACTACAGTTAATTTAAAAATATGAGATTACCAATTGAAAACAATTACTATTCTCTTTTTAATATTGTAATGCTCCGCTAACCTAGCTGTAGTCGTTTTTGATCAACATACAAATATAATTACACGAAATTAATGAACGGGTTAAAGTAAGTAATTAATATACTTGATAAACAGTATAAAATATTGCTTTGCCATTAGCGACGTACACTAACAACCGCTTACTGCGTGTCTGTCGTGTTATGTTATCCATTAAATAGTTTTTAGATTGCGATTATGAATATGAATATTATTATTTTATACAATAAATTGTTTATTTATTTGAATTGATCAATATTTTTATCTATTAGGTAGGGAACATTTTTTTAATACTATGTAATATATCTTGTCATATCGTGATATTTATAAAAATAAACAATAACAATCTGATGATTTCTTAAAAACTAAATAAATAAAAATAAATTACTGACCAGGTTGCAAAATCGGCTGATCGGCAGCCACAACCGACCCTACTACCACAAATGTGGCTAGGGCGGCTGTAATGAAGGCCGACATCGTCGGCATCTTAGCGTCCAGCATCCTTATGATTGTACAGACATTGCTACCCCTGCTCACTGCACACTTTACTCCTTTAACGACAAAAGATACAAAACACAGTTAATAATACTGCACATCACATAAAATAAGTATTCATCTACAAGAAACGCAAACACGGCGAACCCCTCACATATCAACCTGTAGAGGCTTCACACTCCCGGTTTCACTCACAAAACCGCACTTTTAATACATAAATAATTCCGAGCACTCCTGGGAATTTATTGACTTAGAAAGATCAAAATACTTTGGGAACAACTTAAAATTGACACGATACTAACAATTAATTACTAATATACTTTTTAATATGTATTTGCAGTGTTGTTCGGCTTTCGGCAAAAACATAAATAAAACACAGCACTCCGCCGTTCGCGCAACTCACAGTACGCGCGTCTCAAACAACAGTTTGGAGGACACTAACACAGACTATAAAATTAATAACACTCTCCAGATTATTTTTGTCATCGACGTTTTACATTAATAGAATGCAAATGAGCGTTTTACTTTTATTAAGATTTAAATTTCATAACATAAACATTTCGGCTAAAACGATAATATGTTCTTTTTTAAGTATAATTTGATGAGAATAAAAATATGAAATCTAATAAGTCATTTGTATGTGGTAAATTATAGTTTTGAAACTAAGAATCTAAAACAAATATTGGTTTTCGTTTATACGAAAACAGTTAAATCATTATAATCTCATTGTACACGTTCGTTTTATTATAAAATGCTCTGTAACATGAGCAGTTATTATTTTTGTCTAAATAAGAGCTTGAAATCTATTCAATGTTATCATTGAGACATTTATGACATGATGTGTTGTTTGCAGATTTTTTTTTTGTTTGGTAAATTTCAATAAAATGCATATATAACTATGTAACTTTGCGATATATATATATTTTACTTCTTAATTGCTAAGTGTTACAAGAAAACAATTGATTTATCAAATACTTTGACAGTACGATTTTAATATTTATTAATTCATTTAAAAAAAAATCTACTAAATATAATTTTGACGTTTCTTAATTTTATATATCACAAATTCTATTGAGACAAACTAAACGTCAGATGATTAAAAATATTTAGTTTTTGACGTTTGAATAACGTAAATGTTTTAATACAGGAATTTCTAATTACATTAAAGTGAAGTATACAATTGTGGAGTAAGTTTTTATATAGATATTATCAATATATTTTTTTATAATTCGTGAATATTATATATATTGACATTATTTTGGAATTATGTAATCAGGTAAGGTTAGTTTCGTTTTCGAGTAAATTATTCACTCTTGGCGCAGATATGGGAGGTCACGGACACGAGCCACCATATACCATACCCAAACATACAGAGTTCCAAATTAAGGGTATCCCTCAGCTCGAGGAATTAGAAGAGGCTCTCGCTCGGAAAGGATTAAAAGACCCATGGATCAGGTAAAATTTAGTTTATTAAATTTGTAATCTTTGAATTTGAAATAAGCTAATTTAATAAAATAATCAAGCTAATTTTTTATGTACACTAAGTAAGGAAAACATTTTTGAAGATATTTTTTTATAATTTAAAAAATTGCTGAATAGCAAAGAGCTTCTCAAGCTTTCAAGCTTCAGAAGCAGTTGATGTTGTAAAAGCCGGTTATGGATTTATATTGAAAAAGAAACTGTATCGCTTATCCATTAACCAACATTGCACCAATTGGGGTAGTGCATGCCGATAATTGGGTCTATAACAAAAGCTTTTATATTCTAAATATAACATAAATATTTTCAGGAATGAGGCCTGGAGATATCATCCGGGATTTGGTACTCGCTGGCAACGTGCACGGAAATTGTTCTTCAGAGGCTTGCCCCTTGGAATTGCACTCACCGCAGCAACAGTTGCCTTTGACAAGTTCACTGCAAAGGATGGCCACGGCCATGGTGGTCACCATTAATTAAATTAGACTGTTAGTTATGTATGTACTTTGAGTTGATACAAAGAATAGCAAAACTTGATAAAAATATAAATGGGAAAAGAATGTGGTAATTATTGATTATAAAATATCCCTTTAAATACTGAGACATCTTACATAATCCTCGTCTTTGTGGAATTTTAGATAATAAGATATTATACATCATAATACAATAGTTAGAGCATGCTCATGTTCTGATATATAATTAAATATTTCTATTTTTTTTTATTTATGCTTTTGCTTACACCCAGTCAATTTTTATTAAGATGATTTTTTCTAGTGTGATTGTCATACTCATGCTCAATAAACTACCATTCATTCCGCTGTAGCTACACTTTGTACATACAATCCACTTATTAGTCATTCAGTAGCAACACTGCCATTATAGAAGGGTGATTAACGAGTGCTTCTCATAGTGGCCATTTCTTTGGGTGGTGATGACCAATTGACAAGTAATTAAGTTGTCTTCACTAACACTATGTTTAATAAATAAAATGTAACAGTATTGTTGTTGTGATTTTATTTTATTGCGCACTGACAATCATACAAGGAATAAACGTAAAAACAAAAAGTGTACAAAGCTTACAGCTTCCTACTTAAACCACTAACTGAATAAGAGAACTCTTCCAAGACAACCTACGGTTTTGAGAGAATAAATACCTGGTAAATTAAGCTTTTTCTGATAAAATGTTCTTATGCTATCTTGCTATAAATACTAAAGTCAATTTATTTATTTGTAACACTTATGCATCTCAACCACTCAACTAATGATTATTAAATTTTGCACACAGTTTTAGCGGTACCGAAAGAGCAGGAAATACCTCACATGCGGGGGTGCTGGTCACATTTAACTTACATATGACAGCCATTTCTTTAATACAATGTTGTTAAACGATGGAAAAAGGATAAATTAACGAAACAATTATTTTCAAAATATAATTTTATTTATAAAAAATGACTTAAACCTTTAAGTGGATCTCGGCTTCAAATCATCGTAACAAGGCCGTAAGAAAATGAAGTTCTTCTTGTTTGGATTGTAATGCTCGTGACCCTGAAGCAAAGAGAAGAATAAGTGAGACGTCAGCAGTGAACCGGTTCTCTATAGCAGTGTCTCGTCGCCGATATACGTGCCCCGCGACGGAAGCGAGGCCGAACAGCAGAGTCCTCACCTTAGACCAGTCGTAGCCCACGGCGTAGGCGAAGATCTGCCCGTTGTGGTTGAAGGCGCACTTGGTGAGCGGCTGGTCGAGCAGCTCGGAGGACTTGAGCTTGGTGCGCGCGTCCTTGTCCCAGAACGAGAACGAGCCGTCCGAGCCCACCGTGGCCAGCGTGCCGTGCGTCGGGTGGAAGGCGATGTCGTTCACGGCGTAGATGTCCTGCGCGAGCGACTAGCGTTACTCTGCGGGTCCTCACCGACGTGTCACGCGCTCTAGTCACGTCGTGTGAGCGGTTACGAGTACACAGATTTATGTTTTCTTAACATTTTCAATTATTGTTGGATATCCAATCCAACACTAGCATAATTCAATTCGACTCTATCGTAATTATGGGTGAGAGCCGAGATGGCCCAGTGGTTAGAACGCGTGCATCTTAACCGATGATTTCGGGTTCAAACCCAGGCAGGCACCACTGAATTTTCATGTGCTTAATTTGTGTTTATAATTCATCTCGTGCTCGGCGGTGAAGGAAAACATCGTGAGGAAACCTGCATGTGTCTAATTTCAACGAAATTCTGCCACATGTGTATTCCACCAACCCGCATTGGAGCAGCGTAGTGGAATATACTCCATACCTTCTCCTCAACGGGAGAGGAGGCCTTAGCCCAGCAGTGGGAAATTTACAGGCTGATTATGTAATTATGGGTTATAAAACTTATTCAAATTCAACTTTAGTAGTTGAATCATAATTCGTATTTGTGGCCCGGTACCTGGTAGCCTCCGGTGGTTCCGGCGGAGCGGTGGCACTTGAAGGTGAAGTTGTCCTTGGGGTTGGTAGGGTTGACGTACTGGATGGCCACTCGGCCCTCGACGCTGCCGAGCGCGAAGCCGGTGGGCTGCTTGGTCTTCTTGTCGCGGAAGATTGCGATGCAGCGGTGCTGGTACTTTAGCGGAGACTCCACTCGCTTGAACTCGGCGGGTTTGCCCTCGAGGGTGTACAGGCAGATGCCGCGGTCCGCCGTGCCCACCACCGCCATCGGGTAGTCCTGTAGCAACATTCGTGGAGCTCGTGCAACTCATCTTTAAAACTGTTGATCCTGTTTATTCAATGAGGAATAAACAGGATCAACAGTTGTAGAGGATTTTGAACTGCTAATGAGAATTTCTCAGCAGAAAATCCCAAAAACTTAAGGGTCGACCCGTGTCTTAGACTGAGGACCTCGGTATCTGATCTGATGATATACTAGTTACCAACGACGCAATCATATGATTTTGAGTTATTCGGAAACACCCAATACTCACGACATCGGCACAGTAGCACCTTTCATTCAAGTTCATTGTCATTATCGGCACCGAGCTCCGTGTGTCCCAGAACTAGAACAAACACATCACCATATGAAACTTCAACAAGCCAAGCAACCAATTAAATTACTTGTTCAGCATTTAAACATTTACCACTTGTAGGATGATGCAAATATGTTTATTTATATATTGCTCAAAACACCATTAATTTTTTGTACAGATTCCGTACTTCTGAAGAAAGAAGTTTGGACGACAGGTGATGTGAGCGAAGATAATGTTAAGAATTAGTTTCTTAAAATTTTAAGAATAATCAAGGGCAGCAAAGTATTAAAAATATTTTTTTATGTGATTTAAATTGTACACACTAAAATAAAATGTATAAACTAAAATTATACAAAACTATATATATAACTTTAGTATATAAATTAAACTGTTTCTGCAGAATATTAACCTTATGATCACTAGAGGGTCCACCAAGTCTGTAATGATAATGTGTGAATATGGGGTAAATTTGTTAGGGAAGTACATGTCTGAGCATGTTACCATACCATACCATGTTTTAATATGTACCTTTATATACAAATGAATAATCCATACCTTAAGAGTTTTGTCCCAGGAGGCGGTCATGAGACAAGTGTAGTTTGGGGCTTTGATCCAGTGGCAGGTATTGATGGGGGCATCATGAGCTGCCACCTGCAATCACATTAAAAATAGTTTTTACTTTGCAAGTAAACTCTCAAATATTAAACATTACTGAACAAGTTCAAATTACTATCATATTTAACTTTGTTTGAACATTCTGGTCTTTTATGTCGTACAGGTAGGCAGACTGGCAAATGGGTCACTGGATGGCAAGTGATCACCCCTACCCATATACATAGAGTATACAAGGGCAAGTATGCCAGTACTGGGAGAAAAATCAATACTTTCCCATATTATCAATACGCCACCAACCTTGGGAACTAAGATGTTAAGTCCCTTGTACTACTATTCACTCACCCTTCAAGCCAGAACACAAGAATACTCATTATCATTGTTTAGTGGTTAAAAATATGATAAGTGGGTGGTACCTACTTATATCTGCATAAACAAAGCCCTATCACCTAGTACAAGCTAATAATGCACCAAGCTAATGTCAGGATCTACCATCTACCAGTCTGATTAGAAAAAACCTTTTGTTTTGATCACTCATTAATTGAGGAAGGTCAATTAAAGAAAGACTCTCATTGTAGCTGCAGTGCAGGAACATTTAACACTGGAAGAATTACAGAAGAATATAAAAATATATACAATTAAAGAAGTTTCTTAATGGTATTGTTTACATTTTCCTTCAACAATAAATGTATAAAATGATATTCAGTGTACCTGTATAGTTTGATTAGCTGCAAGGTCCCAACATTTAACGCTCTTATCTGTAGAGGCCATGAATACTTTGGAACCATCCTGAAATAAGAATATAATAACATAATATTATTTGTTTCAACCATGACTAACAAGCTACAATAATACACAAATATTACAATTAATCATGTCTGGATAATTTGAATATAAATAAAAATGAAAATATAAATAATTTATTTGTTATCAAGAAGGTACTCACATCATGCCAAGCTACATCCAATATGGGCCCGTCCATGCCCTGTGCTGCTTTGGGTACTGTTTTCCCGGAAGCTTCGACCTCCCAGCATCTCACCTGTTAATGCAATAATAATAAAGTAGATGGATGGATATTATAAACACAAATGTATAATGGTGTAATTTCTTTGAAACTTACTCTGCAGTCCCAACTACCAGCTACGAGGAATGTCTGCGGTACCGAGGGTGGTGAAAATTCCATCGCTGAGACAGTATCTTCAGGTGGTGACGCTACTTCTACATCCTTATTGGGATTGCTGCTACCGCCTCCGAGTTGATTGAACATTTTACTAAATATATATTATATTGAAATATCAACAGCAAATATCAACAGCTTTTTAAAGTTATAACCAAGAAACGTGCGCATACAATCTACAATCGGTTAGAACGATAAAGTTCAATACAAAACTATTTATCTGGCACAAGAACTGTAGTTATGAAATGATATGTAATTTGATTGGAAGTTATTAAACGGTTTTATGTCTATATTAAACGTTTATTAACAAATTGCAGAAAAGCGGCTATTTTTTTATTTCGGCACTTGTAAATAAACTTTATCATCTGTATTTAAAAAGAATAACTGTCATTTATGTACGGTCTGAAATCATAAGGTTTAGCAAAAGTTAAATTTTACTTTTTTTTATAAACTTATATTAAATATATAATCAAAAAAGTACTTTTAACTATAAAAGTGGGCAGATAATTTATTAATAATAAATTTATATCGATTAAATGAAAATGAAAAGCAATGCGTCATGTATTAAGGCAAAAGCGAGGGCATTATATAAATCGAACATAATTTTCCTATATATTTGTTAAGATAATAGAGATAATAATAAAAAAAAACTAGCGCTTAATAGATGAGGTATTTTCTTATGTTAGTCGCTTTTAAAAAATTTGTTAAATAAGTTTTTGATTTCAAAATCCTGATACGTTTGATTGTATTTAATTCAATTCTATGTAAGGATTTTTAAGACTAGAATGTGAGCATTTACATTAGTTAATACCCTTTATTAAAGATTTTGCTTTAGTAACAAATTATTTTGTTTGTAGGCAGCCCTAATAACAGCTGATATTCAATATCTGACATATATCAAAATTGTGTTACAATCGTCAAACATGAATTAAATTATAACTATTTTTTATATTTTTTTGCTTGTTTTATAAGTATTTCCTAGTCTAAAAATATTCACATCTTAATTTTCATGCATAGAATAGAAGAATAAGCTTAAATTATTTTACTATTGCCAGCAATTTGACTTTAACCAGAATGAGTAGCACAGAATATGTTCAAATTAAAGATTTGAAACCCGGTATGAAGAACATCAATGCTATCTTCATAGTATTAGAGGTGGGACCGCCGACGCTGACGAAGGAGGCACGCGAGGTGCGCACGTTGCGCGTTGCTGACGCTTCAGCGTCTGTCAATCTCTCGGTATGGGACGAGCCCGGAGCGCTGCTGCAGCCGGGTGACATCGTACGCCTCACGCGTGGCTATGCTTCGCTCTGGCGATCTGCGCTTACCCTATACTCTGGTAAATCCGGGGATATTCAGAAGGTGGGAGAGTTTTGCATGCTGTTTAATGAGCAAGTTAACATGAGCGAGCCGCAGCCTGCTCCCCCGCCAGTCGTTGCCGCACCGCCTCCTGATCGAACCAATGGTGCACATGCTCCAGCTCGCAACTTAGTTCAAACCACGCAGCCTGCGGCACCTGGCACACAACAGTTGCCACCAAAAAATGAACGCTTCTCTCAAAACAACCAAGAACATAATAATAAACATAATAACCAACATAAAACATACGTCCGAGGGAGAGGCCATCAGCGTGGTAACAATAGAAGATAACTTATTAGTGATAAGATGAATTAATGAAATATAATAATTAAAAATAAATGTCACTATTTCTTAATCTATTCTAAATTAAATGTCACGGTCAGCTTTAAAATTGTTATGAGTTATAATTAAAATTGGTCTTCTCTCCAATTTATTAAACTGCCATCAAAATAATATGCAACTAAATATCAAATATGAATTTTAAGTAACAATTTATTTAAGCAAATTTGCTTCAAATATTGCTCATCATTTGTATTTGTACAAATTGAGACAAATAAAGACTTGACAAGGAATTAATTAAATAGGTGTCTTTGTATGATTACAATTGAAATTATTTCCTATATATTAAATGAATGTGGTTGAATCGAGAACACTAATCTTAATGATGTTTTTAATGTAGGCATTCTTTAAGTTTTCAATTGTTGAATGAATTTGATTGTGATAAGAACAAACTAATGTGTTGATGAATAGTGAGTTTATTTGCGATGTAACCTCTGAACAAACCCACCTTAAAAACAATAGTATCTTGCATTTACCTAACATCTTTCATTTTCTGTGATCTCCACGGGGTATACAGTTCTTAATAAAAAAGCTTGTCTAGCTCACTCAGTAAATGGACTGATGGTTAGACTAAATAAAATGCATAATATATGTAGTTGTTACTTTGGAAGAGAATACAAAAATCTATTATTTATCATATCGTATGGTTGGTATCAAATATATCATTATCATTTTGTATGGTTTTTATCAAATTTTTGGTACAAAAGAAAGAATGTCAGAAACCATAATGTTATAAGGCTAATTTTTTTTTAACATGCTTTTTATTAAAGTATGGACACAACGAGAGCATTGTCTGCTTTCTTTTTGTATATTGTATAAGGAAACAAATATCATGTGAATAATTTTGTTATATTTTACATATACCCACTTTTTTCTTAATATTTAGATTTGTAATCACAATAATTTCAAATTCTAATTTGTGTCTAGTTTTCATATCATAAAAGTTTTAGTTCTTGATAAACCTACCGTGAGTGTTCATTTTTTATAATGGAGCGCGGGAACTGTAGCCTTTCCAAAACAACTAACTTAAGTATGTCGGATTTATTACTAATAATACATGAAGATAACTCCAACAAAATGACGAATGACTTCGGAATTTTTTTATACACATCCTTTTATTTTTACGATGTTACTTTAAGTGTGCATGCATGCTAATGTTTTAAGTTTGTTTTAGTTCTTCGTCAACATTTACTTTAATTCAACTTGTGGTAAATAAATGTACAGTTTTATACATGTAATATAGTTTTATTCTAGGCTTGCAACTATATTCGGCAGTATACCGATTACCAAATATTCGGCGAACCCCCTGACCGAATAGCCGAATATTAGGCAAAAGTATTCGGCCGGATTTTAGCGCCAAAACTAGTACAGATGAAGAAAAATTCTTATCTTTTCTAATATAGAAGATGATTATGTACCTGTGTTATGTACTAATGACTACTTACGACGGAGCGTTTTTATGTTCGCGGAATGGGGCGTATAGGGGAGAAATAAAAAAAACGAATTATATTTCCTTTTCAATATACATATTCACCTGCAAGACGGATACATTTTTCAGATCTTTCACCTAATTTATTTATACCATCATAAAAAAATGTCTTCAAAATACGCCGAAAAGGCATCCTTGACTTCATCGTCGGTGGTAAATTTCTAATTTTATTTATTTATTTCCAGTTTTAAATTTCTTGGCCCGCAGCTCTTTTTTCATTTTTGGAAATAGGTAGTAATTACTTGGGGCCAGGTCTGGACTGTAGGGTGGGTGATTCAAATTATTGAAGCACACCCTATGCAGGGCAGCCAACGCAACGCGGCTCTTGTGAACGGGCGTGGTGTAGTGCAGAAGCAGCACACTTTTTGACAATTTTCCCCGCCTTTTCTCTTTAATGGCTTGTTTTAATCGCTCTTCACCCACTCTGCACCTGTGTTTCGGCTCCAGTAACAATTCGACTCAATACACCTTCCTTGTCTTCGTCGCAGAGGTCCAAAAATGCACGTGAACACTACGCGCTATTGTTTTTGCGGTGGCGTGAGCATTCTCGGCATCCATCTTGCGCTGAGCTTAGTCGTGCCAAGATGATCATGCAGGAATTTAAAAATATTTGTATCGGATACTCCACCCATTTCTGCGAATTGTTTCTTTTTTAATCGATTATAAGAGAAATTAAAAGATGAATATATACCAATTATCTCCCTATAACAAAATATATTATTTAATTATTCGGTATTCGGCCGAATATAATAAAAGCAGCCGAATAGGCCGAATACCGAATAGTAAATACTTATTCGTTGCAAGGCTATTTTATTCTTAATTCCGCATTTCAGTTATCCCCGAATGTACCGGCAATTTGGTCAACAGAGCCTTTACTATTGTAATTAACTGATGGTGGTGGGGTATCTCTGCATTAATGCGGCTACTAACTATGACCTGGTCCATTGAGATTGGTCGCTTCTGGACTCGAGATGAGGGACAAGTTCGGTAACACATTTGATGTAATGGTTTATTTGATGATTAGGCGTCGCGCAAGTCTGTCGGGGTACCACACTTACTAATGTTAGTGGGCAGTGGTGGTGGCATTAGGATGATTTAGCTTACATCCGTTCAGGGGAAGGGTCTAGAAAACTAGCACAAAAAATATCTAGAAAACTAAGAGTAGGTACCTAGTTTGTAGATTTATTCTGTAGAAACTCGAAACTAATGTAGTCTACAAAAATTGCTCTAACAAATTAAATAGGTACATATTATTTATATTTATATTAATAAAAAAGATGATTTTAAAGCGGATAGGTTAAAATTATTATAATATTCTTTGTGATGCATACATTTTAATATTATAACATTGACCCTGAACGGTTTCGCAACAGTTTGTTTATTGCCTGAATGACCACTATTTTGACACACCGTTAACGTCGGTTTCGTTTATCGTAATCGTAAATCGTAGCGAATTAACCTAATTCTAGTTATTTGATTTCAATAAATATTTATTATTCAATTAAACACCTAAAGATTTTCAATGGTTGTTAACTTTTATGTATGTAATGAATTATGTAGGTACAAAGAAAATATTTTTAAGGTTAAGTTAGTGCTAAGATATTTTCGACACGACATCTACTTTACGATGACTTACCCACTCTGATCCACGATCAGGAGGACCATCGCGGGGCAAAAAATATCCCACATAACCCTATTTCCCTTAGTGGTTCAGTCTACTTCAACCGACCTGCCTACTTCGAGTACATCTAAACACTGCATAGGTTCCCCTGTGCAATAAAACGAGATACTCGATTCAAGTAATTATTATTTAGAATTAAGATTGTAACGTACTATCAGATTATATTAATTCCAATCGAAAAAGCCTAACCTTGTTCATAATTATCCCGATACCCTAGTAGTTGGGCTAGTAGTAGTACCTGATAGTAAACGGTTAGATATATTTGGAGAAGATTATGAGTATATATTTTATATTGGGATCGTTATGTGTTCATACAAAAAAACAAATGCTTTGGGAATTGGAATTCGTGTGTCGAGTTGTAACAGTTAATTGCAATCGTGACAAAGTTGGCGACGTCTGCGCGCCGTACGGCCGCGAGGTGATAATTAATAAAATGCATTTGTGCTTATATTAAGAAAATATCTAATAAATACGTGTTTTTATTCTTAGATATTTATATACTTCTGCAGCGTGCGTGATCTTAAGCGATTAAAAAAAGCTTTGCTAGATTAAGAATAAAATTCCATGGATGTTTGTGTTATGTGGTCGGTACGGCCGTAGGCTGGGATTTTTGGGGATTCAAAGTACAAAATTTTCGGAATAATAATATACCTATTTATTTACTTGCTTCCTTCAAATGCCTGTATATCTCACGTTTTACTGAGATAAATAACAAACATCCCTACAAATATTATCTCTAATTTCACCCTCTTACGTACGGACCTATATATTTAAGAAAACATCAAAAATCACGAATTCCCGTACATAATCTCCTAATTAACTTCCTTAGGTTTAAAAAAATCCTTATTCGTGCTCGAAAAAGGAATTCTGCAACTAGCTAACTAGGTGTAGCCTGTACTTTGTATGTCAGTTACTCATTTAAGTAGAAGTGTATAGGTACTTACTTAATAATAATAGTATTTGATTATTGTGTTTGCCTTCTAATTCATTTTTATTCATTTTAATAGATATACTTTGCTTTTTTCAAAATAAAACTGATAGGTACATATAGTCTCTCATATTATGAACTCCTGGCTACAGCTTTGGCCATAAAAAACTAGTATATTATAGTAAAAGTAAAGTACTTTTGTCTTCTATGGGCTTGGAGCACATAGTGTGGACCTTTTATAAAGTTAAACGAACCTATTAGCATAGCAGCTTGTATTTCAGCTTGTCGGCGACCGCATCATACAGTGTTACCGAGTCCCATGCCTATGCCCCAATAGTGTCCTGAGGGCACAGGTAAACGCTGCTGTTATTATCTTAGAAGGAATCTGCTCAATTCTGAAGCTAGTTTATTTTTTTATTTTTCGTTTGAGGACGTTTTTGCCATCAACATTTAATCTTTATATCTCTAGTATTGTAATAAATTAATTAGCGTCATTTAAACGTCAATCAACAACGAGAACGTCGATACACGAGTGGCCTTGTCTCAATCAAGCCCCGCGACCGCGCGACCGCACGGCCGCGCTTCGCGTATGAGTCTTTTTGTTAAGTTTGTATCAGAAAATTAAACCTTTTATTTATAAGTTGATATTTCCTTCTTAGAATTCACGGAACTGGTTGATAGTTGCGCGCCGTGCATGCAATCGATATATCACGAATTGTACAGGTTTGTCATTAGTTTATTTATGCTAAAGTCACAAAATAATGTAAAAATGAAGTTAAAGAGGCCTATTGTTGGTCAAAATTAACCGATTTCGCGGACTGCCGTGGTGCTTGCTCGGATTTGTTCTCGGTTAACTTCGATATGTTCTAACCGCTGGGCCAACGGTTTTACTATTTTATATATTAAGATATATAAGTTCAGATAAGAAAATTAGATGGAAAGATTACAGTCGAGATGGCCCGGTTGATAAAAAAAAACAAAATAAAGAATTAAAGGTTTGAATCCGGAAAAGTAAAAGGTTCATTATAATTACTAAGCTTGCTTCGAGCCCACATTTAAGAAGGTTGTTTATTAAAGATTCATAAATTATGGACTAAAACTTAACAATAATTACTAGATCACGTGACTGCGCTGACTTGTCGTAACCGATTGTAATAGACTAATATCGCATAACCTATTCACTTCACTCGGGTGTTTTTGGTCATATTATATCATAATCTACAAATTAATAGTTATTGATACTTGAGGTTATATTAAATACTTTTCTGGTTATGACTGATGTCATAAACCGCAAACTCGACAAAATATCTTGACTTCGCTTTAACGCCGCGGGCGCGGTGAAGATGGTCTTGATTGTGAAAAACTCTACAAAGGCCGAGGTTACGTTGCTGTTTTAAGTTTATCAATTTTGATCATATCTTTTATTGGATACTTAAGGTAATCAAATAAAACATATCGCCATCGCGTCTCCCATGGTAAATTCAATCGTAGATAAAATATAAAGTAATGGGACTGTGAAAATCAAATTGTAATAAAGCCTTAAAGATGTTATCGCCCGCGACATTTGTTTTGTGTTCACTCGCTATAAACTCGTATATTTGCTTCGCTTGACACATACATATAAACATGTCACATGTCTAACTAGCCAGGATGAAAGCCAAAATCAGAATATACATTACTGAAGTGGGTTTTAAGAACACTTTTTTATCGTTTTTTTATGATATGATATCCATTTTTTATCCTTTACTTTTTACGAGAAATAATGGCTTATTGACGTATATTTTCTTGCTAAATTGAACCTAAGGGATATACGCGTAAAGATTGTTCCCGATACTAAGAATCAACGTGCAGATCGAAAGATAACCATGGTAAATCTCAGAATTCTTAACTTAACTGCGAAATCACAATATAGAAATATTGCTTAACGGAAAATCAATTCACAACAACCTGGTGATACTAATTAGCATTCTGTTGAAGATTTCTGTCATGCTCCGGTCACCGCTCACTTCCGGCTCCTTCTTCTTGACAATTAAACAGTGTCACGAAAAGGCACCTGCCTCAATGTTATAAGTGTCATTCGCTTATGTATACTTAGATACATAGATAAACCATTATCTCCGGACGCCACACTGTGACAGAAGTTGACAACGATTGATTGATAACTGAAACCCATACCGCTAGAATATGGAACACTAAAGCACCTTTGGCATTTAGTCAACGGCTCGAAATAGTGTTATTTCTCCTCACTAATTGGGCAAATATTGCTGGCAAATGTTGTTGATATATCAAAGCATGTCTCTACTCAGTTCTTTATACAATAGTTAGCACTTCGCGACCCTGTTTCTAGCATAGACATTTTAGGGAGTAAGCTTTGTAGAGGCCTGTCAGGTGTGTACCACCTATTCATCATTTATATACCACTAAATAGAAGTTTTTCGTGGTGGTGTGCTGCAAGGGTTTTGTAGGTGTTATTACAAAAGATCACACATAACATCTTAGATCCTCGATTGGGAGTTCCTTGACGCTTAAGAAGTAGAAGAATTTATTTACGTTAGTAGCCTGCTTTGATCTCGCGTTTGAGTCGAACATGTTGGCAGTCCTTATAATAGATACCCTGAATCCTGAACCACGTTTCTTGATAGTAACTGATGTCGGTGTACCTCGTTAGAGAGTGATGTGACGAAAATTGTCGTACCTTAATCATAGCAGTGTTCACGTTGAGTACCAATATGTTGAGGCCAACACGAAACAAGTTTCCGAAGATTGATTTTTCTCCGCTTGCATGAATTAAATGAATCAATAACGAGTTCTTCAAACTAGTTTCGTAATGTCGTGTTTATAGAATCCGAAAAGAGTAACTATTATAATATTTTGATGTTATCAGCATTGAAACCGTTTTTTAACACAATTTTGCAAGGTCAATAATATTTTAAATAAATTTAGAAATATTTGTATTTTTTGTTTTAGTAATTTGGAAGAGTGAGATAGTAGTACTTTAACCCAATGAATAAACTTTCCCTTACTATAACTTATCAAATGAAAGGTCGTCTACTTGTTACGACAATTCGTGTTTTCGAATTTCCACGCGTAAAGAATGCTCTCTTGAAGTCATTAAGTCGATTCCTTTTCATTAATGATTCCATAACCGTTTGTGTTATGAAACAGCTTCAAAGCTGTTGACTGAAGATGAGGTCAGTTTCGTTTTGATGAGGACTTTTTAGGTTCAGTTGTAGCAAAAACAACCTTTTATATTTAATTTCGATTTTTTTTCGATTTTCGACCCTGTTTGGGTCAGTGACACGTTTAACGCCTGTTATTTATTCTACCGTTAAACACAATACCTTGTAGCACCGTGTATTGCTAATGTAATGTCAGTGTATGGTGACCACTAAGTTTTGTTGTGTTTATTTTCTTGCAGAAAGATACACGAATAGTACAAAATGTGAGTATATAAAGTGGACTGGATGGTTGTGGGGCTGGATAATGTCTTCGGCCGAGCGGTAATATTGCATAATTATGATCGTGAACGCTTCCATGAAAACGAATCAGTGTTCATGTCCACACTGACTTCACTTGAAAAGTGTAAAAGATATAAAAAAAAACTTTAGCCTACATCTGAGCTTTTAAGTATTTGAAAAATGATTGACAAAAAATTTGTTCTAATCTAGAAACATCAACCCATAACTGGGTACGCTTAAATTTCCTTAATTTTCTTCATGGCGCAATTCAGAATATAAAAGCTTTAAAATCATGAATTATACTTAATTCAGTATCAACTACAAATATTCTAAAGATATATAGTTACGAAATCTTCATATTTTTTAATTGCAATACCTTTTTTCGATTTCGAACACTTATTCATTCATAGTAAAAAATTAAACAACTCCCGGTTTGCAAAAGGAAATACTCTGAGAGGAATCGACGGCAGACACTCAGCGGGTTTTTAGTGTTCCGTAGCCAAACGGAAAAAAACGGAACCCTTATAGATTCGTCATGTCTGTCTGTCTGTCCGTCCGTATGTCACAGCCAATTTTTTCCGAAACTATAAAACTATACTGTTGAAACTTAGTAAGTAGATGTATTCTGTGAACCACATTAAGATTTTCACACAAAAATGAAAAAAAAACAATAAACTTTGGGGGTACCCCATACTTAAAACTGAAACTCAAAAAGGTTTTTTTCATCAAACCCATGCGTTTCTATGGTCTTCAAAAATGATATTGAAGTTTCTGATATCATTTTTTTCTAAACCGAAAAGTTTGCGCGAGAGACACTTCCAAAGTGGTAAAATGTGTGTCCCTCCCTTTGTAACTTGTAAAATAAGAGAATGTTAAACTAAAAAAAAAATTGATGTACATTACCATGCAAACTTCCACCCAAAATTGGTTTGAACAAGATCTAGTAAGTAGTTTTTTTAATACGTCATAAATCGTAAACCGCAATTTACATTTCATTCAAAAGTTACGACGAACTACAAGAACTTTTATATTATGTGCTGCTACGGAAACCTTAATGGGCGGGTCTGAGTCGCATTTGGTCGCTTTTTTTTTAACTCTCAAAACTCAATTTTATTAGCTTGGAATCTTATCTCGTTATCGATCTTAGTCTCAGTTGAATCAACATTAACACGTACGTGTCTAACCAACCAATGAATATAATCGATTTCGCTTTACAACCAAAATCTATTTATTGACTAAATGCATCATTTATCTGCTTTAACTTAAAGAATATTATATGTTAGGTATAGAAATGTTGATGTTGAGTTTGGTTTGTGTGATGTTTCTCACTGAAACCAACGTTGGTGCTGAAATATAATTATGAAAATATTTTAATTTTTTTGCTTATACAACATTATGTATAACCATTTAGGAGACATGGAAATACATATATATTTCCGTATCATCTGCTAAATTGTTCTCATTTTCGGTAGAATCTCTTCATGTGTTCATGTCTCCAATGGAACAGAAATTGTGTGCAATACCCGACTAACGTACATTTTTATACCTATTACGACATGAGTATATTTCGTGTAACTTCAAATGTTCGACAAGAGTTGAAAGGTTAAAGGTAAGACAGCTAATATTTGGTGGGGACTCGTGAAGACGCTCGGCTACCACCCGTGTTACATTACTCTGGCACGCGAGTAGCGACGGTCGCGAGGTCTTGCTCTGCCGGTGGAAGTGACTTGGTTCGGTGCCGTGAGACTAGTGCGTGTGTGGTACCATGTGGGTCAGCGCGCTGGTGGCGCTCGCCTGCCTCGGTGAGTGGGAGCTTTTGTTGTCGTGTCTCAATCTCTACGACGGACCACGCGTATTATTAATTCATCATGGTCATATCAATAAAACATACATCGGTTTAATTGAGAAATATATTTTTTACGAGTAAATACAAATACACCCGTGTACCTAGAATCATGAATAAATCATCTAATTTACTTTAAGCGGATGGAATATTTAAACAAGACTTACTTCTGCTAAGATGAGAGTTCGAAGCCCGAGTGTTCATGCTCGAAGGCTTAGGTTGGACTTGGCTTGTAGTCATTGTTGTTGTAGATATATCATTTATAATAATTTTCTTTAGTATTGTTTGCATTATCAAACTTACTTTATTCAACTTTGTTATTTATTCCGTTTCTCTTTATATTAACTTTACATAAACTCTGTAAATTAATATTATAATTACTTATTTCAAATTATTATATTTTAAGCCATTCTGAAAAGAATGACTGTGGTGGTGACGAGCATTGTGCGCCTAATTTAATCATAATAATATGTTCTCTAGCGGGTAAATTGCTAATGAATGGATATGAGTAAGTGTTTATTGATACAAATGCCACGGGTCAGAGGATAGGCAGATTGGATTTTGAAATATGGTTATCTCATAAAGCGTAGACAAAGTAATCACACACGGTCGCAATCTAAAAACTAAAAACTACATGCGATGAGAAACTCGTAGATTAATCCCGTAGATACGAACATGTTTTGTCAATAATATCTTGCCGGAATGAAGTACTACCGCAGAACAAGGTTAAGAGCTTGTGAAATCTAAAAACTACTAATAATAATAATAATGGCACACATTTAAATTATTAATTGTTTAAAATGCCTTAACGTCAGACATTGATTTCTTTTAATATACATTTTTTTTTATTGTTCATAAGAACGCGGGTGAGCAAAGAAAAAATACAGGGCCACATAAGACAGCCATTAAGCCCAATATGAGGAAATACCGGGAATTAAGATGGTGACCCTCTGTGCGAGCAGTGACACTGGCGTTTTCTCACGAGTGAATGGTACCTACCGAAATGGGCTTTGTGCAAGCCACTAAACAAAAGTTCATCATAATAATTATATTTAGCTTAAACGATTGGATTTTTGAAAAATAAATATGGTTAGCGCTCAAATCAATTGCGAGGAATGGTGTCCAAAGCATACAACGTATCCCGCACGACGCAGTCGGGCTGATATCATATTTTTCCTTTCTTAGTGGTTTGCTCTTAGCGTATTAAATTCTAAAAAGACCAGTCCTTAAAGTAGCACACGAAAATGATTGAATTGAAATTGAATTGAAAGTGTACTTTAACCATAATTTATGTGACAAGGCTGAATTCGATATTTACGAAAAAAATAACGTTCTAATTATAAATAACAAACATATTAAGCTATAGCCATCACAACCTCTCTTGAGGTCTCTTGAGGTAAGTGGTCGAGCCTCATCGGAGGAAGGTCAAGAGCGTCGCGCAGTGACGGATGTTGCGTTCCACGTAAATAGTAGTACCCTTGAAGGAGATTCCAAGGACGCTGATGACATCGCAGTAATATATTCTAATATATTAGTGCGCTGTTTAAAGATTCTTGTCATTATAAGGGTTTGATTTAAATTTTCGTCTTCTAGACAACATAGATAATACGTGTAATGGGAAATTCATTCAGGAGATATCCCGACTTACACGTGTACACAGATATGTCCAGCTCACACTTACAAAGCGTTTGTAGTTTATTAAATCATTCATAATTACGTTGATATATTTTGGATAGGAATTTTATATTAATTTTATTGTCAAATATCGGTCGTAACCTATAGTAAATTGATTTTATTGTCCTGGCTTAGCGGGATTGCGGAAACCAATACGCAAATGTATGTGTCGTACCATAAATATACAGTATGACGTTATTCGTTGAAAATTGTTTAATGATATATAATTACGTCATCGTATAAAACTAGATATTTACCATTTTTTTATTTTGTGGGGCTCGATATTTTCGTTTTAAATACTTATAGTAATAAAAATAAGCATGTTAATTTAAAATCTTATATAGATATTTGATATCGTCTAGCTGTTTTGTTTCCCTCACAAAGTACAGGAAAACGGCGAGTGGAGTTAGACTAGTGGGAATACTGATAACATGCCTACATAAGCGTGTACAATTTGCCTACATATATATGATATATGTATATGATATCAACAGCACATCAATCAAAAAAATATATCTATATAAATATTTTGTTGATTTATTGTGATCGAACTGGATTTATATAGAAAAATCCAGCTCAAAACAATAAATATAAGCTTTTACATTGAGATTGGAAATGTTATGTCACAGGTGTAGCGATTGCCGGCCCTACTGAACTAAATTCAGGTGCGAATTTGAATCCGGTAGAGGTCCCATATGCATCAGATCAGGTGGAATTGCGAGAAAAGCGAACTCCCGGGCGAAGTTGGGTGCAAGTTCTGACCGGTAACACATTCTGACATATTATAATATACTATTAATCTTTCTCGTCCAATTATTTTATAAAAAGTTCGATTTAACAAATAAAGATATCACTCTCAGCGTACGATAGCGGTGAAGACGACGATGAGGAAGATGATAAACCTCGACGAAAACATGGACATGCAGCGGACCGGCCTCTGTACCTTCCCCTTGAACTACCTATAGGTAAACATTTTTATGCGTTACCGTGACTCGATGAAAGAGTAGTATTAGTAGCAAACATTAATTAAATTGATATTTGCATTAACGTCCTGCAAGGCATTGGAGGCGCCGGACAGGGCGGCTTATGTCCTTTTTTTACGAGTGTAAAATGATATGTTCCAAAATCCGAGATACCCGGACTTACATTCTCCTCTAAAACTTTCTTAATGACCATATGAAATTGTTGTCAAGTGAATTCACTTCACAGCATTAGTCTAAATATATTGTTGTCGGAAGGCGGATCGAGATCACGTGGACGCATTCTACCACTACTGGTCTTGCCGTTCTCGGCCGGAGCGTTTCACCGCACTTCACATCTCAAAGGTCATTATTAAAAGCCAAAGTTTGTAACCTGTGTGTTTGTTTGTATTAAAGTAAGTTACTAATTAGACTATAATTATCAAAATCTATTTAACAACCTTGCGGTATCTTTTCTTGTGTGCTAACAATATGAGGTTCACAGGCTATGGGTGTTTGATTAACGAAAAATCTTACAGTCGTAGAAATCTCCTTTTTATAATATTTTACTGATTTATTATACAATAGTTACTTTTGTTTTTCCTAATTTTACTTCATTTATGACTTTAACACATCAAAAGCACCAAAGTTTCTTATATCGATGACGTTAATAAACAATAACTTGCTTTCCATATTTGTCCGTGTTTAACTCTTCTCTAATCAATCATTAGCGAAGTACACTGACGGTATCTTTTGTTATACGAATACAGAGTATGACGACCGCCCGGACCAAGACAACGAGAATTATTACGAAGAATCACCGACTCAAAGACCACGGAGACCGACTTCTAGACCTCCAATAAGACGGCCAGTCGATAGAGATCATCAGTCTGCGAAACCTGATAAAATATGTAGCGGTTCCGACGATGCCACATCGCCGCCTCCAAGAAAACCTTCTAAAACACGACCCAAGAAGCCTCAATACCCATCTTACATTCGTGTCGATCAACTCGATCAAACGGCGGCCAAACCTTCATTCGGCAAAACAGGTTTGTTTATACATATATGAATGCTTGTTTGTTAGCTATCGCAACGTCACGAGCAGAACTTATCGGTTGTGATAGCATACCATAGTGGATATATAGTACGATACGATAATGAGTCTGTTGTATTGCGGTATGGAAGACTTGCCTGCGTTGGTGAAACTTTTGTTTCTCTATTCCATACACGGTGCAACTCACCAGTTTACAATTACCATTTTTTAAACATCTGTATTAAAATTTATCTTTCAGCATCTTCTAAGGATTTAGTTGAAAAGTTTCGTGCCCAAGCTCCGGAATCTCCTGGATCACCGCCTGCTCTCTTCTCCGAGTACGATGGTAGTGAGCGTGTGCCGCAAACTGATAATACCGATGAAGTACAAGTGGTGGCGCCTTCACATTCCGTGACAAATAATTCTACGACGAGTAGGAATTCCTTTCAAACACAACAGAATTACTACACAACTTCGTTTGGAACGGGTGTTCGGAGCCGAGAACCAATGCGTCCACACTTCAACCGCTCGCTCGTGTTGCAAGGCCAGCTCACCGTGCCGCGAGCTGATTTCACCGAAACGTACACGTCTTGGTAGGTTAAGTTAAGTAGTTGGCGTCGGCGCCTTCATTAGAGACTTCATAACTATCTGTTTTTGATTTACGTTTGTTTGTATTTATTGATGAAAACTATGTTTTCGCTGCTGAAACTGACGTCTATAAAAGTTGTATACGCGTTAAATGTTTTGCAGGTACGATGCCAAGAGCGGATCGGCGCGAGTTAATTTCTATGGCGGGTCTACTTCCACATACCGCACCATGATGCCCGATGGAAGCGTCCAGCGTCTTGAAGTACTTATATGATACTATTATATACTAAAGACGTATAAATTATAACGAACAAGTCATTTATTGTGATTTATGACTTTCTTCTTAGATGCGCGTCGATCGTTCAGGCGAAGGTCAGGTGCGCCGCTGCGGTAAGGCCGTGTCGCAGCAGAGCACGCAGGTCGACCGCGCGCCTCCCGCCTTGCCTGACTTAGAGCTGTTCACTTTTGCTGGTAATAAATTCGATCATTGGCCTATTGGGCCTTGTCTCGCCTTTATGACATCAAATCAGAACTGGGTTGGCCTTTTATTATAAGTCCGTTCATTTGTACGTCTACATTACATTAAACTTAAGTTACTATTTATTAATTACCACAACAATTAAAATCAGTTGTTTACTGGAACTGGTAGTAGTTTATGCTTTGAGTTTCAACGAGGAAGTTTGTTTCGATATGTAATAAAGATTAATTCGATTTTAAACACACCGTAGGCTACGAGCAGACGGAGGGCGGCCGAGCGGAGCGCTGGCGCCTCACGGAGACGCCGCGCGCGGGCGAGCGCGGCGGCGCGCGCGGCGAGGCGCTCACTCTGCGCCACGAGCTGCTGCTGCTGCGCGCGCAGGGCGACTCCGCGCGCCCGCTGCGGTACTCACGCCTTATTTACCATCTTATTTGTGTCGACGGCGACGTCTATCAGCTCATTTGTTCCGTAAAGGGGCGCGATAACATATTTTTGGCTTTTTCAGTATTTTAGGGTCGCGCGTAACGCAAGGATACGGATCAGGAGTGGATATTGTGTTTCAGGTACACCGTGAACATCGACAGCTCGGTGCTGGGCGCTGACTGCGACGGTTACCAACATCTATACCTGGATGCGCGCGAGATCGACCCGGACAGCGTCTTTTTCACGCCGAATATAGGTAAGTTTTACTCAATAGCTATTTTAACAACTATTTCGCCACAGCTATCGATGTTTCGCTCAATCGACGTTTTCATCTAAGGATCTATGTAATTTGGTTCGAAGAGTTCGACGAGATCCCGTGGTCGGTGGTGTAAGGATGATTTACATTAGTCGTATCTCGTCTTAATGAAATAATATTATTCTATTTTGCAGACGAGTTATGTGATTTCGTTCAGCCTCTGAACGCTTCGTCGGCAGAGCATTTGGCGCGTCTCGAACCTTTACTTGAGTTCACGCTTCCTCACCGCGATCTTCGATACGACGAGGCCTTACAGCGGTAAGAATATAAGTGATTTAAAAAAAAAACAAAAAGAGAGTTTGTCATTTATATTTAGTCAGGGAACCAAAAGAAATCGATTAAGAAGTTTGTTTGAATCTTAATGTCTTGTACATTGGTACAGTGGTTACACTAATGGCAAATAAATCCAAATACAAATGTTCGTATTTCATATTGGTAGTGATTAAACTTCAATTTGAATCGAATTAAATCTACTCAGACAATGAAGGTAACAAGTCATTACAAAATGTTACATCGCTGAAATTTGCAAAAATGGGTCCTAAATAATTTTGTTTATAGTGGGAACCTCTTTGACTAAATAAAATGAAACCCCTTTTAACTGGTTCGAGGTGCAGTTGATTATTACGCAGCGTTACCATTGTAGTACAAGCGGTTCTTAATGCATCAAGTAAAAGATTGGAACAATATAATCGCATTTCTCGGTATTTTTAGTCTACTAATAATAAATTAAATTAAATCTATTTTCAAGTAAACTTTTCAAAAATGCTCGATTACTTAAATAAAATGTCGTAAATAATGTAAATGAAAACGTACGTAGGCATAGGTTTCGGTACATCGTTTGGTTTTAAGCAATTTTACCTTCAGCGATAAATACCTATTGTCTATTTAATTTGAAATACTGATTACAGGTTTAAAACGGAGTACAACCGACAATATGCAGATAATACAGAAGAGGCGGTTCGGAAAAATCTCCTGATGCAGCATCTCCGATTCATACGCTCGGGCAACCGGGAGGGAGCGACCTTCGAGTTGGCGCCCAACTACCTCGCGGACCGCCTCGACGAAGAGCTGGAGGAGCTGCGCGGACTGCAGCTGTCCCCCGAGAACACGCGCGCGGAGACGTTTCCGCACACGAGGGACTCCTTGCAGAAGGAGGAGGCGAACCTGCCCGACAGGTTCGACTGGCGGCCGCGCGGAGCCGTCTCGCCGGTCAGATGTACGTCACATTTACTTTCTATTATGTTCTACGAGGAAAATTACTTTCATTTTTAAATATGAAACCGATATAATATAATGACATCGTTCGCTTACGTAGTGAGAGTTGAGATCCTTACGGGTCGTATTTCATTCGTAGACCAAGGCTCGTGCGCGTCGTGCTGGGCGTTCGCGGTGGCGGGCGCGGTGGAGGGCGCGCTGTTCGTGCGCACGCGCCGCCTCGTGCCGCTCTCGGAGAAGTGCCTCGTCGACTGCGCTCATCCGTAACCCTATTCTTATTCCTCACTAAAATAACAATGCGTGCAGAGCATTATTCTATCAAAAGTCTGACGTGAAAATCACATTACAAACGTGTTTACGTCACAGTGCAATTTTGTCCAATGAAACTTCACATGAAAAAGTCAACTAAAAATAATGGTGTAGTTTTAAAGATCTAACTGTCAACAAAAATCAAGTGTAAGTCGATGTTTGTATCAGGCACGCTAAAAAAATATATGTAGGTATATCAATTTCCTTACTGACAATTGAATGATATTTTCCTCGTTTCTAAAGGTTTGGTGGGAACGGCTGCAAAGGGACGTGGCCGAGTCACGCTTATGATTACGTTCAGAACCGCGGACTGCCGGCTCTTGAGGAATATCCAGAGTACAAGGATAAGGTATTCATTTCATTCGTAGGTAGGGTACAACAACAACGAGACCTTTTGTTTCGTGGATGACATTAAATGGACACAATTAATGAGCGAATACAATTTATTGCAAGTAAACCATCGGATGAGTCGGATACAGTTAAATTAACTAAAACGTTCTTCGATTGGTCACTGGTCTACTAAATTTTCTGCAATTGTTACCACAACCACTGAATGTGTAATAAATAACTGTCTGCATCGCAGGTGGACACGTGCCAGGAGAAGAGCGTCCGTCCCGTCACACGCATCAGCGGTCACGTCAACGTCACCGCCAACAGCGTGACTGCTCTTAAGGTGTGTTTCAGGAAACGTATTTCAAAACTTGTATTTTTAAATGATGTAGATGTGAAGGTATTTTCATTGCACGGTCCTATAGACTATGGCGCCGTAAAAATGTAACCATTCCTTACACCACCAGTGCGCCCCTTTTAAGTATTGTTGCTTGGCGGTGGAATGTATGATGAGAGTGTGGTTCTTACTGTCAACAGTTCAATATCGGCTCTATTGTTTTTATGAACTTAGAATGATATCTATAATAATTGCTAAATAATGTCAATGGAGGGCTACCTCCGGTTTCTGAGACTCGGTCAACTAATTAGGGTTTGGTTTTTATTTACTACAATCAATAGAGCTTAATTTTGTACACACTTTCGATATTATTTTAAATACAATTTAGTAAGTACACCAAATTTTTTTAAAGGAACTTTAATAAATTAATATCTTATGGCTTTTCGACCAGTCTATGTTCATAGTGTGATTCAAAATAGTGTCGTCAACGTGAATTATAGTTGAACTGTTTTATCGACAGGTTGCTATTCGACAACACGCGCCGTCAGTCGTCATCATCGACGCTAAAGCTAAAAGTTTTGTCTTCTACAAGAAAGGCGTTTTGTACGACGATAGATGGTCAGTATACAATTTAATAATTACTCTTGATTGTGCCTCATTGTAACGCCGAGCGTGTGAAGAATCCATGTACCCGTCTCGTACGTCGTTACACCATGTTGTAATTTATTGAAATCCCAAAGTACGTTCATAGAATGCGGTCGACCTTATACAATAAAATATATATGAATACTACAGTTACTACTCTATGGTTTTAAAAATAAAGTTTGTGGCAATTTTAACGTCTGTATGTAACCGTAGCGCGAAGACACCCAAGAAGCTGAACCACGCGGTGCTAGCAGTAGGATGGGGCCAGCGCAAGGGCGAGCCGCACTTCATACTGAAGAATTCCTGGTCGGAGGCGTGGGGCGAGCGCGGGTACGTGCGCGTCCAAGCGCGCGCCAACACGTGCGGCGTGCTCGCGCGGCCCTCGTACCCGCGCATCCAGGGCGACGACATCCTGCGCGACCCGCAGGGCTCCATCCGCGTCCGCCCGCGCGAGACCGACGACTACGAGGACGCGCCCCGCGCCCGCGGCGCTCGGGCCGGCGCGCCGGACGCGGACTACGACGACCAGGACTAGGGTGTGTGTGTGACCTGACTTTCATAATAGTGAAATTTCTAAGCAAATGTACACGTTTGACGGGTCTATGCTATGCTAATTGCAAATCGAGATCGGCCCTAAGTCTTAAACTACGAGTGTTTATGTTTATATCGCTTGTAATGTTTGCTCGTGCTTACAAACTATTTACATACATTATTACATTCATATGTTAATAGCTATAAATATTACATCATACGTATACTGTACATATAGGGAATTATTATGATTATTATATTTGTTGTGACGTCATTGGATGTTTTTGAATTGTGTGACTATTGTTAACCGATTAAAAAAATAACGTTTAATATTTCACGCATTTTTATTTTATCTATATCTATAGTCCTGACTGACTCATTTAAATTATTCATGCAATATATATATACACGCCAATAACAGCCTAAAAATTAAATTGTTTTAAAGATATTGTGGCATGTAAATAATCTCATTTAGATCTAACGACACAAGATCCGAATGAACGTTATAATTCATTTTTTGAATTAATATTAATAGAATTTAATACAATATTTAAAATGAAATAGTTTTATAAATATTCAAAATTAAAGTTTAGTGACTGGGCCACTATTGTTATATATAAAAGTAGAAATAAATTATACGACCTATATGGTATGAAGCAATACGTCAATAAATATTACAAAATTTTTAAAACAGTATGCATTTATGCTACGTCTTTATACATAAAGAACAAAATCTTAAATTCCGATGATAGAATAAAGGCCACATGGGATGTTATTGGAAGTGTTTGTGGAAAACCTAAAAAGGAAATGATACCAATCAAATTGAACACAGGTAGTAGATACACAAATTCTGAATTAGAAGTTACAATTTTCTTTGAAATATTTTTTAATAACATACCTAATAAAATAACATTCCATTAGATGCAGCAGTATCTAAGTTAAAAATGGGTGTTCCACAAGGATCAATTTTGGGGCCCTTTCTATTTCTTGTATACATAAATGATCTTCCTTTGTATGTTAAAGGTATTTGTCATATAGTGTTGTTTGCTGACGATACTTCACTGATTTTTAAGGTAGACAGAAAAATACTGA
Source organism: Vanessa tameamea (assembly GCF_037043105.1). Taxonomy (NCBI): domain Eukaryota; kingdom Metazoa; phylum Arthropoda; class Insecta; order Lepidoptera; family Nymphalidae; genus Vanessa; species Vanessa tameamea. The sequence continues at coordinate 9,084,103 of NC_087333.1, forward strand.
AAATGACGATGTGAACGGTGGATTATCACAGATACAAGATTGGTTTAGAGTAAATAATTTAGTTTTGAATATTCAAAAAACAAAATGTGTAGTTTTTACCCGATACTACGGTTTTTTTGGGAAAAGCATTGGATTCCAAACTTCAGTGGAGTCCTCATTTACCGTCCCTGACAGAAAGACTCAGCTCCGCAGCATACGCGGTTAGAACAGTTAGACAACTAACTGATATTGATACCGCTCGTCTAGTATATTTTGGTTATTTTCACAGTATTATGTCACATGGCATATTACTTTGGGGTAATGTTACAGATATTGAACCTGTTTTTATTTTACAAAAGAGAACAATCCGGTCTATTTATAATCTTGGAGCTAGAGACTCTCTCCGGGATGTTTTTAACAAAGTAGGAATACTCACTGATACGTCACAATATATTTACAACAATATTATTTATATTCACAGGAGCATTGATCACTTTGATAAAATCGTGATAATCATTGTATGTGCACAAGAAGTAAGGATAAGCTTAGAATGCCAAGTTTCCGACTCCGACTCCTCGCGGTAGAATCTACATTCCGAACCGGTGGTAGCTTCACTTAATATAGTTTGTTAAATGACGTTTCAAAAGTGCTTGTAAAAGCCTACTTGAATAAAGTATATTTTGATTTTGATTTTATAGCATAATGAAAGGAAAGGAATACGGGTACTTTTGTCGTGAACACGCTTGTGTATCTGTGCCATTAACTAATCTCTATTGAGAATGGGGATCATGACCCAGATCGGTGAGGAGACAACGAATTTTAATTTATTTTATTATTGTTTTCGATTACGTAATTGGCTTCGTTCTATATCAAGAACTGAAATACCTTAAAGTTATTATATTTTTTTATAATAACACTACAGTTTTATTATAATATAGCGGATGTGGTATACTACTAGACCAAACACAACATACCAATAAATTCAGAGTCAACATCGTTAAGTTGTTTCTGCTTTTCCTGCTCTTCGAATATGTAAAAGGATTGGATTTGTCTCATTCTCAAAGAAGACCAGCATTGTAGCGTAGCAGACGCGCCATGTAGGTATCTGAATGAAGAACGTTTCGGATATATAATCATAAAAACTCATTCGGTGTAATACCTCGGCCTATTGCCTGATATTGGCTGATGTACATACCACTCGCCTAGTGTATTTTAGTTATTTCCACAGTATAATGTCTTATGGCATCCTACTCTGGGGTAATGCAGCTGATATTAATACAATTTTTGTATTGCAGAAGAGGTTGCTATTCGTGCAATCTCTAACCTGGGCCCAGAAGATTCGTTAAGATGTAAATATAAAGAAATTAAAATAATGACTGTCGCTTCTCAATTTGTTTTTGATAATGTTATGTATGTAGCCAAAAACATAAATATTTTTTCCAGAAATTGTGACGTACATTCTATTAATACTAGCAACAAGAATAAACTTGTTACTCTAAATACCCGAATACACAGGTTAGTAACTCTTTTTTGAGGCAATGTTTACGTTTTGCAACAGGATTCCAGAACGTTTAAAAAATATTCACTTGTATAATTTAAAAGTATCGTTAAAGAGCGTTTGTGTGTTAAAGGAGATTTCAACACTAATAACTTTTTATTTGATTGCACACCTTGGGAATGAGATGATCGCTTCCAGGCTGTTTCAAATAACGAAAATGTTATGTTTATTATTATTGTACATGAAAACATGAAATCTACACTTGTAAAAATTAAATTAAAAAATATATATATATCCCGCTGAGTTTCTTTCACCGGTTCTTCTCAGGTCCGAGGTGTTAATTTCCGAACCGGTGGTAGACTTTTGACTATCAATAAGCAAGTCTAATCACTTCCATATTGAATAAAGATTTTTCACTTTGAGTATGCGAGGAAAGGGTAGTAATTGCGCGGGTGGGTCCGTCCTGTTCGCAGTTATTTTAAACGCTTATATTTTATAAACTTCATTTATTATATAATAATATAATTGCTTTATTTAACTGAAAAATACCATCATCATTCCAAATTTTTGTTAATTATGTAATAGAAGATAATACGAATGACACTATACGAGCGTACAGTCGCGTAGCCGCGAGTATTGATACTATATGTACGTTCGAGAGCTTTCGTGTATTATATACGGACGAACAAACAATATTTCCTGTCATTGCTGTCATGTGTAATAATAATAATAATAACCAATAAGTGATTTTATTTGAGTTCCTGGTTTCTCTAGAAGTGGCTCAGAAAAGATATCCCATTTGTAGGTGCGTCTGTGAGATGTATTGGTACACCGAAATCATAATGCGGACTACGGCGAATAGATCCGCCGCTTCTAAACCTGTTAGATGTTATTCAAAAAAAGATAAATTCCCCCAGTCGAGCAGTAATAAACTTTTTACCTACATACCTATCGACTTGTTTCTTCGTAACATAGAATATAGATTCAGCGTCGCAGCTATACAGTTTAATTACAATAAATGTTTCTCTTCTATCGTCGTCTCGTCTTTTTTCGACGATTTATTTGTTTTTCCTTCGAACAGACTTCTCAAAATCGCCGACTCACCCGTTAATAACAGACGTAAATGTCATAAGGCACGGGTCACCCTACCGTATAATTACATCGGGTTCACGAGCCGCCGCCACTAGTAGCGATGCGCACGCGCAGCTGCAACATGTCCCTCGTGAACGCTTCCACGGGCGCGGCCCGGCTCCCTGTGACGCTGCTGCTCTTGTCTTGTGGTGAGGAAAAGTCCTTAATTTTATATTAAGATATTTCAAAGTCTAATATATATATTTCAGTGACAAGAAAATCTACGTTCATGACGCTGATATAAATAACAAATTTCAAAGTATTGTTTCGAAATCTCTATTAAATAATATTTTTTGACTATTTTTGTCTCCATAATATGACATATTTATGTGGTTAATCTGATTTTGATTATCGGTACGTAGATTAAATTTATCATAGTTTAGAAGTAGGGAGTTAAATTACAAAAATTATGGGTAAAAGTTTACATATTACGTAGTAAAATGAACTAACAACAATATCAATTAAAATTAAATCGCCATGTTGCACTAAAAATATATTTTTTTTAATTAATTTATAAAATACAGTTCTAAGTGATTGATATGAATGCTTAGACCAGAGTTTATTAAACAACGCCTTGTGGTGAAATTTGTGAAAAGATAACGACAGAAGAATAGTTTCACGAGTCAAAAAAGTAATATTGAACGGAAGACATAAGATTTGCAAACTTAAAGCTTAATAATCGCAACTTAAAATATCTTAATTTATAAAGAATCAAACTTACAACTAAATCAATAACAAAGTGAATCTATAATTACAATTTTTTTTTAACTTTTTCGTCGAGAATGTCTTTCCGTCTTCGTTTGTAAAATAATATTTAATGTTTGAAATGTTTAGAATTACAAATAGGGATTATTAGTTTTTATTTTAATATTGGACATGTTAAATATATCCAGCAACATTAACATAAACGCGCGTGCATTTGGTTCGCATTCGTTATGTTTATTACCTTTTCCTGACCGCGAAGACATCGCAGAAACCGATAACTCGACCCAGAGCGAACCAACTTGTGAACCGAATCGAACAAACAATAATAACAAGACGGTAACTTACAGACGATGCAATGGAATAATCAATAACTTGTAAGCGAACGTTTGTGTGCAAAACATATTAATTAAGTTTATTGATAAAAGCGCCTCGGGAATGAATCGATGGCATTAGACACTAGCATTTTCTTTATAGCATTGAAAGTTGTAAAAGAATGTTTCTTTCCTCACCGGGCCTCTTCTACACAGGTATTTTCGATTACCGCTTTGTACTTTAAATTTCAATAGTAATAAAAACAATTTACTGTCAAAAATCTTTTTGCCTTAAGTTATGCTTTTGCTGTGAATAAATGAATTGATACATTAATTGACACGACGATCCTACTCGAATAACGTATATTTGGTTTTTAATTTTAGGTTTATTTTCAAGAATAAAAATTGAAACGATTGTCCTATAAATAGAAAATTAGCTCCGAAACCCGTTTGGATAGCGAGTGTGGCCGCGAAGTGACATTCGATAAACGTTTAGGCAGATGATGTTTATGAATATGGTTTATATTCGCTAACTTGTTCTCAGCGAGAGGACAGAGTCAAGGTCATGAACATGTAAAGGGAGCTCAAATTCAAAAACAATGAAATGTTATGTAAATATTCGCATCAAAGTCGTTAAAATTATATTATGATATCGAGGTTGGTATTTATATTAGTATTATCAATGAGGAATGATATATATTATAAATGAGGAATGATTTATATTAGATATTTAACTAAATGTATGCAGATTAAAAATGAATGCGTGCGTTAGATTTTTTATAGGCAATAAATGATGTCAGGATATTTTAAGAATAATTTATATTACTTTATTATATTTTAAGGTTATAAGACAATACAAGATTATAATATATGAAACACAAATATCTATTTAACCATTATAATAGCTCTAGTGGTCGTGATATTGTATTTATTAATATTTACATTAACACCAATTACCTTAATACTAACTTTGTATCTTGATAATTGACACAATTCATATTTTCATATATCATCAAGCAATAACAATTATACTTTATTACGAAATGTTATCACACCTTAAATGTTAACACCTTGCTGCTCCAGGAAAGAGCTAAGAATATAGTCGTTCTGTGCCGAGCTTCTATCACCTATATAAGCCTCACTACAAATCACATGACTCACAATATTGAACAGAAAAGTTAAAGTATCCTCTTATTTAGTATCAATGTTATCAATACAATTCAAAAATAACTTAAATTCAATTATTATTATTTCAGAATTGATTAAATCATGCAATACATAACGTAAGCCTTGTTTGTAATCGTCTGATTATTTATTTATTTCTTACTAAATCTGTCACGTGCACAAATCATGCGTGCGAAGGCTGCAACGAAGCTGCTGCATTTCCCCGTGTAATTGGAATTCCGATTTACTTGTCATCGGTTGACAATGACAATAAATATAATAATGTGTGAACATAATGAATATAATAAAGTATGAACATTATTGTCGATAGAAGTTCATCGAATTAATTTTGATTGAGAGCTCTTATCCAGCTTGAGTGCGCTCGACAACAGACCTGTCGCTGGAGTGACTGACTCATCCGCTCCTCTACGTGTAAATGAGATACTCGAGTGCCCATTACTGCTGGAGCCTCAAGCGTTAGGCTTTAAGATGGATGGAGATGACTAAATCTACTTTATTTATCGTCGTTTCACTAAGTTTCGTATTTAATACGTCCGCCTTAATGTCATTAATGGTCTATTAAGTCGAATTTAAATGCATGTTCATGTTTGTACGAAAGCTAACGACAATTTATAAAATAATTATTGGCTTACAAGGACATTCGGATATTTAAATACGACGATTTGTTCTCAACGAGTGAGCTAATAGTGTAAATATTGTGTGCGGTTTTCTCTGATTCTCGTAACCGTTAGCCAGTAATCGACTTTATATAAGTTAGGTAAAGGATTTATATGTTAAAGAGAAATACCATTTTGTTTGTAAATTCTTGTCTCAGATTTTTTAACATTAATTTTTTATCGCTGATGTATAAATACTTCAAAAGTCAAAGATGTTACGCCGTGCTATAATGTCAACAGTTTCGACTTAGAAATATCAAACAATATAAAGTTATAAAAACATTTATTATACTAAATAAAAATGTACCTTCTAGGATTTCTAGTCGTCACAGCTCAAGCAGGATCGGATCAGTCAGACGACTCGGAGGTCTTCGTACGGGATGGTAGTAGTCGAGTCGCGCGCTCTGCAAGTCAGCGTTTCTTGCAGGTGATATCAGGTATGAAACATGTTGCTGTGATAAATAATCTGCAACTCTCGAGTCGAGTAACTGAAGTCGCCTTTAAAGGAAGCAAAGAGATGAGATGAGATGAGATGAGATAACACTTATGGCATAATAATATACAATAGTACATACATCAGCTAAGTTCCACTGATACTAATTACACAATTATTAAATTTAACAAAGACTTAACAGATATAAAATCAAATAGGTACATTATTATTATTTGATTTTATGGGATCAATAAACAAATAGTTAAGGAAACTAATCAAACTATAAGCTGTATTTATAAATATAGCTGGTGTAAACGCAATAACATTTCGCCATTCTGTTGTGTGGAAAAAAGTATAAATAAATAATATTTAATTATTATTCAATCTAACCGGCACATTCATCCGGCTCATCTGCCTCCAAACAGCGTGGCCTTGACTTTGAAAGAGAAAAATTCAAGACACGTTTCGGCCAACTTTTGCATTTGCATATAACATTAAATAATACTGTCGTTTTGGTTTAAGGCTACGATGAGGACTATGATTGGCTGCAGTCTCTGTTGTACCCAGGTATGATTATTTATTTTGATGATGAGTATGTTTTGTGTTGTGGGGAGTGGATAGATCCAGTGGCGTCTGCTAGATTTCTTGGCCTAACTGTGGATGCCATATAAGACTATTTCAGTTACTTTCATTGTATAAGGTCTTACGGTATTATGCTTCGGGGTAATGCAGCCGCTACCCATCTTTATCCACAAAATTACAGAAATAAAGATATTCATTGTTGCTGCTCAGTATATTATATTCTTTGATGTTGCGTATGTATAATAAATATAAATAAAATATAAATAATTTTCTGAGAAAATGTATTCCTCATATCATCCATGCGAGGCACTCCCGCTCTTTTGTCGGTTCTTCTTAGGTCCCGGTATTTTCTTTTCCGAACCGGTGGTTTTTAATTTAACAATAAATAAATAATTGTAATGCTTCTATATTGAATAAAGGATTTTGTTTTGATTTATAGACCGTAGCAACAGGCTCCGAGCGACCAGTTTGCCGTTGCTAGTCCTACCCGTCGAGGTGCCTCTGCGACGCGGTATATAGTTTGATTTAGTTTTATTTATTTGAGTAGTTAAGGATTAATTTATTTTTTTGTTCACATATTATATACGTTATCCTCTGAGCGTTGAACTGGTTCTTTATATTTAGTAGATTTATAGCAGTTCCTATTTAACAAAAATATATAGTAATGCTCAAATGTAATAAACATTTTTGTTTTTTTATTGACTTTCAAATCAGACGAAACCTTAATTAAAAATATAGAGTATTAGATATTTTATCAAGACGCTGTAACTTCCCTTTTATTTTGATACATTCTTTTATACAAAAATATGATTACAGAAAGCAACAGTAGGCTGACCCAACGACGCATGAATTACGATTATGAAGAAGACGAGGAAAGTACTTGGCAAGTTAATCATGGAGACCGGCGGCAGAATAAACGGCGGCCTTCCTACATACGAGAAGACCAACCATCAGACGATGAATTCCCAGAATTTCAATACAAGAAGCGCCCACAGCGACCTGTTCTCAGAGACCCGAACATCCCCGCTTACTCTTATTCATCTGAACCCCACGCTAACCCAAATATTGTCTCCAGTGGTACGAATTTTATTTTAATCATATATACTTTGTAAGCGACCTTAGCGACAAACGGCTGCAATTAATAAAGAAAATTAAATCTGATATAAATATGCACGCAGTAAATAACTTTCGAGCAGTGAAGATTTTTTTGAGTTGCATCATTAGATTCCGCGATTCCCCGGACATACAAACAAACAAATTTTTCCTCTTTATAATATTACTATAGGTTGAATAATTAAGCATTCATATAGTCGCGAAGAAAAGATTGATATTAATTTGCTTCAGCTCCCTTGATGTTTTAAATGTCTTGTTATTTAACAGTTCCGTCATCGCAACTTGTAGAGAAATTCCGTGCTCAGACTCCTAAAGCATTCGGTATGCCGGCTTTCGTGCAATCTGAATTCGATATCAGTGAACGCATAATTTTACCTGACGATGAAGATGACGGAGAGCTGGAAGAGACACACAAGGCGACTACTGGTGTAAGAAATACACGAGCTATATTCACGACTAACAGGGCAAAACCCGAAGAAATCACCCCATCACGTCCTAGTTTTACTAAGCCCTTGAAACTTCGCGCCGTGCTGAGCGTGCCTCGCGCTGACTACTCCGAGTCTTATACGGCTTGGTGAGTGCTTGTTTAATATACATAATACATGTTTAAGTAGAATATTTTCATGTTTTTTACGTCAGACCTTCATCTATTATGAACCGATTTGGAAAAATATTTTTTTTTTTGTTTGGGATACTTCCTGTTTCGTTCCACTGTAATTTGAAAAAAAGTATGTATAAATTCGCTATTTTTTTCTAAATTTTTTTATTATGTTTTAAACCGATGTGTTACTAGTGATAGAGATTTGTCATTGCCTTGTCTACGTGAATACCTCGCACTCACCAAATATACATTGCATTGGCATGTTCTGGTTTGAAAGGCGGGTAAGTTGTTGTAATAGACCTTAAAGAACCTTCGAAGTGTCAATAGTGCAATGGTCTACGAGCTTTCAAGCGATTTAATCGGCCCCAGCGGTCCTGATCCTGATTTAATGTCGTCCATACTCCTAGTACAAACTTTAGGTTTTTTCAGGGGTAAATAGTATTATTAGTAATTGCTTGAAATGGGGCGTTTCTACTATTCTCCAGAGGGACGACGGTGATGAACACAATTAAACATAAAGATTTTGTTCCTGTTTTCGGAGCACAACTATAGATAAAAGTGCCTTCACTTCCAGGTGGGATCCTGTTAAAGGTGATTCGCGCATTCATTTTCAAGATGGATCCACAGTGACTTTTCGGAAAATGCTACCTGATGGATTAGTTAAAAAAGTAGAGGTAGGATATTTGACTTTACCACGTTTTCAGAGTTGTTCACGAACTAATAATTATTAATTATAATTAATAAAACGTACGAATTATATTTGTATTAGTTTTTACAACTTAAATCTTGTATGGAACTGCAGTTAGTCATTAGTTAATAAACATTAACAGACTGTCTGACAAATGTGCCACCCGATGATGAGTGGTCGCCACTGCACATTTGGCGCATTATTAAAATGTTGTTTACAGATGCACGTAGACCGTTCTGGAGAGCGTGTGGTTAGCTGCGGTGTGGCCACCACTGTCGCCTCAGCCGCTGATCGCGCCAACCCGGCTCTGCCAGATATGCAACTTTTTACTTTCTCTGGTAAATCTTTAACTTTGTATAAATCCAATTTTTGTATGATCCAATGTAGTCAAAAAAATATTAATAAATTAGACATATTACTCAATACAAGATTATATTAAAGATGAAAAAGCGGTGACTTAGCGTTTATTGATTTATATAAATTTTATTGTACTTTTACTGATATATTTTGTATTTAAAATGGTGGAAAAAAGTAACTAGTTTCTAAGCAGTTCCTCGCCGGTTCTACTCGGTAGAATTTACTTTCCTAACCGGTGGTAGCTTTACATTTAATTCAACACTGTAACGTGACGATTCCAGAGTGCTCATAAAGCACTTGAATAAAGAAAATTTTCATTTTGATTTTTTATCTACATCGGTTTACATCGAAAGTCATAGCGACACAATCATAATTATTTCAAGAACATTTTAGTGTTTTTTACAAAAGTTGTCAGTTGTCACGTAATTATTATTTCACGAAATAGGCTATGAGCGCACTGAGAATGGTTTGGTGGAGCGATGGCAGCACACGGTGTCCGGTCGTGGTGACGCCAGTGGAGAGACGGTCACCACGCGACACGAGCTGTTCCTGACTCGTACCGAGCAAGACTTTGTACGACCTGTACGGTAATTATATAAACTCATGCAGTGACCACTGCACTTAGTTTCACCAACTTTAACGTCTACAACGCCTTCACTTGAACCGTCCTTGAGAATGTCACCATTTGACAGTCATAACAGTCATAGTCATAGTTAAAGAGCGTTTGTGTGCTAAAGGATATTACAACACTAATGACTTTTTAGTTGACTGCACACCTTGGGAATGAAATGATCGCCTCCAGGCTGTTTCAAATAACTAAAATATAATAATTATTGTACATGCAAAATGAAAAAAAAAAAAAAAATATCCCGCTGAGTTTCTTTCGCCGGTTCTTCTCAGGTCCGAGGTGCTAAATTCCGAACCGGTGGTAGATTTTTGACAATCAATAAGCAAGTGTAAACACTTCTATATTGAATAAAGATTTTTGATTTGATTTGATTTGATAACAATTGAAATAAATGCTTTAATTTGACGTTTTGTTTTTTCCCAACGACTACGTCGTAAGCGAGAGTCGTCCTCGCAGCCCTTACGTACACTCCGAACACATCTAGCTCGAGGTTCCGCACTTGTTTTCAGTATAGTGGGACAGCTTAACTGCAATTCAATTCAATTCTTAGTTTAATGGCTTTTAGTTGTGCCGATAGGACACAGATTATTTCGCCAATGTCACGTAGGATGGAGAAGACACGAAAGAGATTGATCGGTACGGCTGAGCTAACAGACTCAATTAAATTTTGAAGACTAGCATAGTAGTAATCCTTAACCTAGAACAACACAAACATTAAGGGTTTAGTAATAAAAGTAAATTAATAATTATTGTTAGTACCCTAAACTATATACAATAAGATATAACAGTCAATTAGACTATTCACAACTTAATTTTATTACATTTAATATATCTACACAAAAAAGAACAAAATGTATTAAACACAAACGTCAACAAACATTCAACATTTATAGGACGAGGGACTTTAGGAGGGAGATTGTCATAAATGGGATGAAGAAGTTCAGCTTAACTTCATTAGGTCGACATTTCTAATTCACTGACATATGACATTGACATTTCCTTATAGGTACCGTGTGTCGGTGAACAGTACTCTGCTGGGATCGGATTGTGACACTTACGAGCACTTTTACTATGATGCATGCCCTCACAACCGTAAACCTCAGTTTTTTGAAGCAGATATAAGTATGTATCAAAACCATCTTACTCGAGTAAAGATAAATGGGTATATACATATTTAATAATTACTCGTTACGCAAAGTGACTTGACGCTTTTCCATAAAAATACTAGTAAGTTAAAAATGTAACAGTGTGTAAGTGTTCCTCTGCTGAGTAAACCCTTCCGTTTGGAGTATTTTCCATCAAATACAAGAAAACACAATCTTCAAATTCATGCTTGCCTCGAGATCATCGTCACTGGCTAACGTAACGCAACTACGATAGAACAATTTTAAATGAATTTAAGGACTCATTAGATCGCGAGATGTTTTAAAGTGTGGTGTAATCTAGAATATAATATCTGTTGGCCTTATTCCTAGATGAATTTTGCGATGAAGTGCAGCAGTTGAACGCATCGTCGCCGGACGACATCGCGAGACTTGAGCCGCTGCGAGAATTTACAATGCCGGGACGCGACCCCCGTTACGATGCGGTCTTAGAGAAGTAATGACTTATACACACAACGCAACAAATAACAGTTCACCATATAATGTGAATATGAAAGCTTTTGCTTTTGACTTTTCCCATATAACTGTTATTTTTCCGTAATACCTAATGAATGCCTTATTTTGTGATCTTACTGCATACAGTATTGATTATTTTAACGTCAAACTAATAAAAAAATAATATTTCTTCACTAACATATTATGTACTCAGTAAATGAAATGGTGGAAAAGAGTCACTATTGCCTTGCTTGCCGGTTCTTCTAGGTAGAATCTTTTTTTTGACTCTTATTTGACTTATCTACTCTTTTTTGACTAAATACGGTGTTTGAGTATTACCACGAAAGAAAGTAATATTAATTCAAGCTCATACATAAAGTCTACATATTGTATTCTCTGAAACATGTCGACAGGTTCAAGAAAAATTATGCACGTAAGTTCGCCAACGACGTCGAGGGCGCAGTGCGAAAGAATATTCTGATTCAGAGTTCAAGGCTCATATCGTCCGCAAACCGCGCCGGCGCGACCGTACAGTTGGGACTGAACTTCCTCGCTGATCGCCTCGACGAAGAGATGAGCGACATGACGGGAGTGGCGCGGGGAGGGGAGCGCGAGAGCGCAGAGAAGTTCCCGCACGTGCGCTCTTCGCTAGCGGCACAAGAGCGGCGCCTACCGGAAAAGTTTGACTGGCGAGCGCTGGGCGGCGTATCTCATGTGCGATGTTAGTATCTCCAAATGCGTATAGTGTTTTTCGTACTGAACATGAAAATGAGCTTCTATATGTGGTTTAAACGGTACAGTCCAGGGCACCACGTGCTCGTCGTGCTGGGCGGTGGCGGTGGCGGGCGCGGTGGAGGGCGCACTGTTCCGTCGCACAAGGCGCCTCGTGCCGCTTTCCGAACAGAATCTCGTGGACTGCGCGGGCCCGTGAGTGTTTTATAATCTGTTACTCTCGAAGATAAATATTTACTGTTATCAGATTTTTCGACTCTCTCGAACTCCTTTGTCTTTATTCCCTTTCGACTACTTATCGTATTATAATTATATAAACGCGACTTCACCGGTTTTCCTAAAGCATACGAATATTATTATGCTGTTCAAAGAATTCAGTAGCGAGCACTATTCTCTAAATCAAATCTAAACATCAAACCATCCATTGGGCTGACTCATTTAATAAAATCATTTTTAGATTTGGTGGAAGAGGCTGCAATGGTACATGGCCGAGCTACGCATACGACTACATCCAACATCGAGGTTTGCCAGCCCTGGAGGAGTACACGCCCTACAAGGGGGAGGTTGTAACACTTATCGTATTGTTAGGGTTGTCCACACAACAAAAAGTAGTAAATAATGAAATAAAAAGAAAGTACTATTTCATCGTGTCAATAAATGGCAAAACTCATTTTTAGAATTAAATTGTATATAAATATGAAATAATATTATTTTCCGTCACCAGGTGCAGCAGTGCAACACGGATATCGCTCAGCCCGTCACGCGCATCAGTGCACACGTCAATGTCACTAAATACAGTGTTCCGGCGTTACAGGTTCATTGTTATGATGCGTCGCTTATTTATTAATATTTTATACATTATTCAAAGTTTTGAATCTGTACGTACTCGGGTAGGGTCAGTGGTCCTCCTTTCAGATTATAGATAGATATACTTGTTACAAATAAATGAGTTGTTTAGTCACTAAAGATCTGGTGTAGGTCTCACATATCTCAATAGGATCTAGTCTTTTTTTGATATCGTAGGCCGGGGGAAACCGGTAAATGCACCGGTTTTGAAATGAGTGGTTTGTGGGACTAACTGGCGCCGACAGTGCCGGGATACAAAATAACCAGCGGCGCCCAGCGTCTTTTCGGGGGTAACGGGATCGCTTGCTTATACTGTCGTGCCCTCAAATGTAGAGGGGTTTCCGGGATACGGTCTTCGGTGGTAGCATCGCTGATCGTGGAGCTTTGGGCCCAGTTGGACAAAGTGCGGCCTGAAACTCAATCTGTCCTCCAGTATCAGGTCCAGATACCTCATTTGGGCGTTGACTATTACATTCATATACACGCCCCTCGAGGAAGACCACGACGTGGTTCGTGGAATAAGTAGAGAGATATAGTTAATTGGTTTCACAACAATTATCTACTTTTAAATAACAAAATGTATTTAATTCACTACAAATAAAGTACGATTTATCAAAATTAATGTATTTAAGATAAGGAAGCATTAGACATTATTGACACAACGTCATTTCTTGGTTTAACTTTAAGTAGTAAACTACAATGGGCCCCTCATATTAGTAAGTTGACTAGTAGACTCAATTCTGCGGCATTCGCGGCAAAATTAGTTAGTATGTCAATCGATGTGGATAAAATATTCACAGTATAATGTCTTACGCCATTTTACTTTGGGAGTAATGCAGTCGATATACATATGATTTGCGTCCTACAGAAAAGGGCAATCGCGCAAATTTAAGGAAATAAGAGTAAAGACTGTCGCTTCTTAATACATACTTTTTATTGTAATGTATGTTCGTAAAAATATAAATGAATTTTCTAGAAACTTTGCACGCACAATACAAGAAACAAACATAATTTTGTTACTTCAGTTACCCGAACACAGCGTTTGTAATTGATATGTGGCAATGTACTCGTATATGGTTTTACAACAAGACGCCAGAAAACTTTCTAAATCTTTCGATTGTAAGGTTAAAAAGAACCGTCAAATAACTTATGTGTGGTTTTTATAAGATTAATCCTTAACTTCATAGACGATAGCATGTCTTAGGAATGAAACACAAAAATAAATAATTTACTATGGTCAACACACTTTTCCGACAAAAAAATCCCGTCTGAGGTGTTTCTTACCGAACCGGTGGTAGAATTATGATGATCAATAAGAGAGTGTTATGCTTCTATGTTGAATAAAGATATTTTAATATGAACAACATTTCACAGGTGGCCATTAAGGAGTACGGCCCGGCCGTGGTCATCGTAGACTCGTCAGCGAAGAGTTTCCAATTTTATAAGAAAGGAGTTTTATATGATGACCGTTGGTTAGTATAACGAGCGGTAGACATTTACAATTAGTAATTTGCTCGGACACAAACAGGCTTATGTGCTTTTAAGCCGAAATAGTGAATTGGATTCTATACAATTTGATATGCAATCCGAATAATACATTTTTTTTTTCTTTCATTTGTATTTCTGTAAAATCTGCTTTACAATTTCAGTTTAAAGAAAAGTTCAAAACACGCAGTCTTAGCGGTGGGTTGGGGCCAGAAGAAAGGCGAGCCTTACTTTATATTGAAGAACTCGTGGTCGGAGGCGTGGGGCGAGGGTGGGTACGTGCGTGTGCAGGCGCGTGCGAACACCTGCGGCGTTCTCACTCACCCCTCTTATCCACGTCTCACAGACGACGACGTGTTGTTGGAAAAAAAGACCTCTTAAATAAATAAATGGTTCTAAAATCAAATATTTGTCTTTATTTATTGCAGGCCGCTACTAATTAATACTAACGAGTCGCTTCGATACAAGCTAAACAAAGATCCTTGAAAATCAAAATATATTTTATTCAAGTACGCTTACGAACACTCTCAGAGTTTAACCGTTTAACAGTTTATCAAAGTTGACCGTTGTGTATGTACGTTTGGAATGTAGATTCCAAAGCGGAAGACCGGCAAGAAACTACTGAGTTTCTATTTACTCTTTTATTTGTCTATCTACAAATAAAGGTAGATGTAATGATGTTTATAAATCTTCTATGTGATATGATGGAAGCTTATAAAATTGCTATTTATTTATTTTTTTACTATTTTTTTCAAAATAGCTACAAACTATAATGATGAAATAAACGCCAAATAATCAAATAATTCCTCTCAATAATAATATTCAAGAATTGTTTAGTACTAATAATAAAATACAACTTGAAAAATTAAACAACTTTTTTTTTTTTTTCTCATTTCAATTTCTAAATCGACAAAAATTAGGCAAAAAAGTTGTAGTTGAAAAAAATGTATGTAACATTTTAAATTTAATTTTTTTTTTCTTCTGATTTATAAAAAAAATTAAATACTGGATATTTATTAATATTAAAACAATAAAGCTTGGTCCAAATTTAAAAATGCGAGACATAAAATATATAAATTATTTCAATATATATTTTTTTTTTTTTTGATATTTTTGCCTTAAAAACAAAAATTCTTTTTTTTATGAAACCTATCCTGCATATTATTTTGTCCTATAAACATCAGTTCCAATGGCATCCAGCATAGTCTTCAGAAGTGTAAACCCTAGCCTCGTAAATTCAATTAAAAAAATAAAAAAAAAAATAAAAAAAGAGATATAAAGAATTGAATAAAAAAATAAAAATGTTTATACAAAAGAATGTTTCAACAATCACTTAAGAAAATACACTTATATATACTTAAGTTATTTCTAAAATAGAAAATGGACAATCGTGACCAGCTAATTTTCCGGCTAGTAGTCGGTCCACGTCGGCCAACGAAAGTCACTACATTTGCGATAGTAAAAATTTAAGGCGGGTAGGTAGGTAGGTAGGTAGGTAGGTAGGTAGGTAGGTAGGTAGGTAGGTAGGTAGGTAGGTAGGTAGGTAGGTAGGTAGGTAGGTAGGTAGGTAGGTAGGTAGGTAGGTAGGTAGGTAGGTAGGTAGGTAGGTAGGTAGGTAGGTAGGTAGGTAGGTAGGTAGGTAGGTAGGTAGGTAGGTAGGTAGGTAGGTAGGTAGGTAGGTAGGTAGGTAGGTAGGTAGGTAGGTAGGTAGGTAGGTAGGTAGGTAGGTAGGTAGGTAGGTAGGTAGGTAGGTAGGTAGGTAGGTAGGTAGGTAGGTAGGTAGGTAGGTAGGTAGGTAGGTAGGTAGGTAGGTAGGTAGGTAGGTAGGTAGGTAGGTAGGTAGGTAGGTAGGTAGGTAGGTAGGTAGGTAGGTAGGTAGGTAGGTTAGGTTAGGTTAGGTTAGGTTAGGTTAGGTTAGGTTAGGTTAGGTTAGGTTAGGTTAGGTTAGGTTAGGTTAGGTTAGGTTAGGTTAGGTTAGGTTAGGTTAGGTTAGGTTAGGTTAGGTTAGGTTAGGTTAGGTTAGGTTAGGTTAGGTTAGGTTAGGTTAGGTTAGGTTAGGTTAGGTTAGGTTAGGTTAGGTTAGGTTAGGTTAGGTTAGGTTAGGTTAGGTTAGGTTAGGTTAGGTTAGGTTAGGTTAGGTTAGGTTAGGTTAGGTTAGGTTAGGTTAGGTTAGGTTAGGTTAGGTTAGGTTAGGTTAGGTTAGGTTAGGTTAGGTTAGGTTAGGTTAGGTTAGGTTAGGTTAGGTTAGGTTAGGTTAGGTTAGGTTAGGTTAGGTTAGGTTAGGTTAGGTTAGGTTAGGTTAGGTTAGGTTAGGTTAGGTTAGGTTAGGTTAGGTTAGGTTAGGTTAGGTTAGGTTAGGTTAGGTTAGGTTAGGTTAGGTTAGGTTAGGTTAGGTTAGGTTAGGTTAGGTTAGGTTAGGTTAGGTTAGGTTAGGTTAGGTTAGGTTAGGTTAGGTTAGGTTAGGTTAGGTTAGGTTAGGTTAGGTTAGGTTAGGTTAGGTTAGGTTAGGTTAGGTTAGGTTAGGTTAGGTTAGGTTAGGTTAGGTTAGGTTAGGTTAGGTTAGGTTAGGTTAGGTTAGGTTAGGTTAGGTTAGGTTAGGTTAGGTTAGGTTAGGTTAGGTTAGGTTAGGTTAGGTTAGGTTAGGTTAGGTTAGGTTAGGTTAGGTTAGGTTAGGTTAGGTTAGGTTAGGTTAGGTTAGGTTAGGTTAGGTTAGGTTAGGTTAGGTTAGGTTAGGTTAGGTTAGGTTAGGTTAGGTTAGGTTAGGTTAGGTTAGGTTAGGTTAGGTTAGGTTAGGTTAGGTTAGGTTAGGTTAGGTTAGGTTAGGTTAGGTTAGGTCTCACCTTCAGGATGACGCAGGTACTTACCGGGCACGGATGCTTCGGTAAGTACCTGCACGGGATAGCGCGGCGGGAGGTGTCACCCTCCTGCCACGAGTGTGGTGCGCCAGTCGACACGGCGCTCCACACCCTGAGTGAGTGTGCCGCGTGGGGGCCCCAGAGGCACACCCTTGCGGCGACTATGGGCGGAGACCTCTCGCTGCCGAGCATCGTCAACGAAATGCTCGGTAGCGAGACGTGTTGGTCAGAGATGCGCTCCTTCTGCGAAAACGTGATGTCGCAGAAGGAAGCCGCGGAGCGGGAGCGGGAAGAGGATGCCGCTGCAGACCCGCTCCGCCGAAGACGACCGGGGAGGAGGAAGAAGCGCTACGCGCACCTTCTCCCCCCGCCTCAATAGGCGTCGCAGGGACTAGGGGGGGTCTCAGTACCCCGAGAACCCCCTCTAGGTGTTGGAGGCCCGCATAGGCGGGCCGACCGTCAGGGCGTCACGGTAGCATGCGCAAGCGATCCCGTGGCGCCCACCGAAAGACGGAGAGGGTACCGCTGGTTTTTTTAGTGGGTAAACCCGGCGTACCTGGGCGCACTCGGCGTCCAGGGCTCCGGGGAGTCCCACACACCCCCCCACCTTCCATCACGTGGGGGAAGCGCGTAACGCGTTTTTCCAGCGAGAAAAAAAAAAAAAAAAAAAAAAAAAAAAAAAAAAAAAAAAAAAAGGTTAGGTTAGGTTAGGTTAGGTTAGGTTAGGTTAGGTTAGGTTAGGTTAGGTTAGGTTAGGTTAGGTTAGGTTAGGTTGGGGTACATGTCAGTCGCCTCCTCGTGGCGTACCCTGGGCAACGGGGCCGGCTTGAGCTTGCTCGTCGGCCACGGCTAAGACTGACGCGGAGGGATGCCACGGACCGCTCCTGGTGCTTCTCTGTTTGGCAGAGTGGACTGTGCGAGCGGCTTCGTGGCAAAGGGGGGGTTAGTGTTGTAACGTCTTGTTTCGTTTTATTTTGATTTTGATACTTTTCGTTACGTGTTTTGGTGTAAATACATTTTAATTTGTATATATTAGGGAGTAAGTTTGTTGTGGTGTAGGGTAATTTTATTTTAAAATTTGTAAATATCGTGTACATAGCATTGTTTGTGCTGAGTCTTCGAGGTCTTTTGGCCTTCGGAGACCGAAGGAGTAGCGCGTAATCCTGCACAGTGAGGTGTCGTGGACATGTCTCGCGGCTTCGTGCAGGACCGCGGGTCTTGCCTTAACCGGCCGGACTGCGAGGAAGAAAACCTCTATAAAAATTACCCCGAATCCCAAGTGGCGACGCAGCGCGAGGGGATGCATGGCTGATGGGAGGTTCAGTCGTGACTGCGATCCTCGTCAGGGTACCGGCCGACACCCTCGACGAGTTACGCTAGGCTTATCCAGGTGCAGGGGGCACCACCTGGACGGACCTTCACTTCCCCCATACTCGTGGGATTTTATATGGAAGCTCAAAAATCAAAAACTCACAACGGACAACGAAGTGCTCAACGATTGGAAACTGACGATATGGCGGTGGAGGTGGGCGCCCCGATGGCGCGCGCTGAAACCGATGACCCTGGCTTGAACGAAGGACTGGCTGCCCGGCCTGTGCGACTCTCCGAGTCGGACTCGTCGGTCTGCAGCATGATGACGGTGGAGTCGGGAGACATACCACCTAAGGAGGCGACACAGAAGAAGAGGAAGGGTGAGAAGCGGACCCACGCTGGGGAAAGCTGCTCTGGCTCCGAGAGTGACGCGAGCGGGCAGCTGAGTGAAAACTCAGAATCCTCAGCGAGGTGGCTGAAACCCGCCACTAAGAGGGGGCGTGGCCGACCGCCCACCCACGGAAGATACGTGGGCATAGGGAAGTCGCAGGAGGAGCTCCGCAAAGCGAAGTTGCAGACTAAGACGGATCGCTTCCAAACGGAGGACGCGTTGGCCGCTTATAATGAGGCGGCCAAGCTGGCGTTAGAGGAGAGAGCGGCCCGCTCTAGGAACCGACAGGCAGAAACACATACCGAGGATGCACCGAAGACGTCCGCCGCTTTGGACGCGACCGTCCAGCAGGCGCTCGACGTGGTGCTCCAGGTTGCCGACAAATCGGGCAACCTGAAGGGTACGTTCGTCAAGGCTCTGAAGACTGCCGCCGACACCATCAAAGGTGCGGTGGCGGAACTCAGGGCTCTGACCATGTCTGAGGAGGTGGCCCGCCTGGAAGCTGCCAACGCACAGCTTTCGGGCCAGTTGGCCGAACTCCGCAGGGAGGTGACCGAGATGCGCAGGAAGCCACAGGACACGAACGAGGAAGGCCTTAAGCGCATAATGGAGGAGGCGCTGCGGTGCAGCCGGGAGCAGTTCAGCAACATGCTGAACGCCCGGATGGAGGGCATCGAGCGTCGCCTCCTTCCGGAGCCTCAGCTGCGGCCTCCGCTGGCTGCAGACCGCAAGGCGGCAGAAGCTGCGACTGCGGCAGCACGGGCGACGGCACCGGTCGAGCCGCCCACTGCCAAAGCCGCGGACACGGTTGCGAGCTCTGCCACGGCCCGACGCCAAAAGAAGGGAAAACGGCCCAGCATGGCTGCCCAGGAGGCGGCAGCGGCTGCGGCTAAGAAACCCGCACCTCCGCCAGCGTCGCGGCCGGGTACCTCCGGAACATCTTGGGCGGCTGTTGTTCGCCAACAGCCGAGCAAGCCGCCCAAGAAGCCTAAGGCGGCAGCGGGATTGACAACGGCGACCAAAAAAGGGAAGAAGGAGAAGCGTCCAGGAAGGAAACTCCGCTCTCCTCGCACCGCGGTGATCACCATCACCCTGAAGCCCGGTGCCGAGGAGAAAGGCTTGAAGTACGAAACCGTCCTGCAACAAGCGAAGAGCCGCATCAAGCTGAGCGAGGTCGGCTTGACTGCGGTGCGGTTCAGGACGGCGGCCACTGGAGCGCGGATGCTCGAAATCCCGCCGGGCACCGTCGACGCGGAGAAGTCGGCGGATGCCCTTGCGGCGAAGCTCCGCGACGTCCTGAGTCCGGACGAGGTCCAGATCCATCGACCGACGAAATGCGTCGAGGTCAGGGTCGTGGATCTGGACGACTCAGTGACGCCGGAGGAGGTGGTGGCAGCGGTGGCCACAGAAGGAGGATGCTCCGAGGGCGCTATTAGGCCGGGCGTGGTTGTCCGGAGCGCCAACGGCTGCAGGTCGCTGTGGCTCAGCTGTCCAGTCGCGGCGGCCAAGAAAATCCTCGTAACCGGCAGAGTCAGAGTGGGGTGGATCTCGGCGCGGGTGCTTTTGCTCGAGCCGAGGCCGCTCCGCTGTTATAAATGTTTGGAGGGAGGCCACATGGGGGCCGTTTGTGATAGGGGCGTGGACCGCAGCCGTTTGTGCTTCCGCTGCGGCAAACCCGACCACAAGGCCCGCGAATGCACCGCCGCTGATGCGAACTGCATCCTGTGCTCAGCGGCCGGTAAGCCAGCGACGCACGCCTTGGGCAGTAAGGCGTGCCAGGGCAGCAAAGCTCGCCCTGTCAAAAGAACGGGAGGTGCGGTGACGAAAGGGCCCGTCACCGTGTCCCTAAGGACTGAGGAGCCTATGGAGACCGCACACTAATGGCCCTGCGTTGTCTCCAGGCCAACTTGAACCACTCCGCCAGAGCCCAGGACCTCCTAGTCCAGAGCATGGCGGAGTGGCAAATCGGAGTGGCAGTGGTGGCGGAGCCCTACGTCGTTCATTTACGGGACGACTGGGTATCCGACCACGAGGGAGTGATTTCCATCGTCGCTCCCGCTATCGCCGGCGCCCCTGCGATCGATTGGGTCGCCAAAGGCAGAGGGTGCGTGGCCGCCATCGTCCATGGCAGCGCGTTCGTGGGAGTCTACGCCTCTCCCAACCGGAGTCTCGCCGAGTTCGAACAACTTCTGGTTGAGGTCGGGGCTCTGGTCGGGCAGGTTTCACCGAGACCGGTGATAGTCGCGGGGGACTTCAATGCCAAATCCACGGCTTGGGGTTCCCCTGCGACCGATGCCCGAGGAGAGGTGCTAGAGGAGTGGGCCGTGTCACTGGGGCTCGCGACGATCAACAGCGGATCGGAGAGCACGTGCGTGCGGCAGCGGGGCGAGTCGATCGTGGACTTAACGTTCGCGTCCATCGCCCTAGCCCGCCGTGTTCGGGATTGGAGGGTGGAGACGGGGGTGGAGACTCTGTCGGATCATAGATATATCCGATTCGATGTCTCCGCGGTTCCCGTCATCCAGCCCGCTGTTGAGCGGTCAGAAGGTCCGCGGTGGAGTCTGGGCCGCCTCGACAGCCAGTTGGCGAAAGAGGCGGCCATCGTGGAGGCCTGGTGCGCCGGTTCCGACCCGGTCGTCCAGGTCGACCGAGAGGCTGACCGACTCGGTGCCGCCCTGTTCCGCATTTGCGATGTGGCGATGCCGAGGGTGCAGTCTCAGACTCCACGTCGTCGAGTCTACTGGTGGCGCCCGGAACTGCGGACGCTGCGGAGAGCGTGCGTTGCGGCCCGCCGCCGATACGCCAGGTCGAGGAGGAGACGGATACGCGACCACAACCTGGAGGAGGCTCTTTACACCTCCTACAGGGAGGCTTGCGTATCACTCCGGACGGCGATCGCACAGGCGAAGGAAGCGGCGTGGGTGGAGTGGCTCGCCTCACTCGAGGCAGATCCGTGGGGGAGACCGTATCGGGTCGTGAGACAGAAGCTCCGACCCTGGACACCCCCGCTCACCACGACCATCCAGCCGCAGCTTCTGGGACGAATCGCGGAGGAGCTTTTCCCGGAGAGAGAAGCGTTCGTCCCACCGGCGATGGAGCCCGAGTACGTCGGGGAGGTGGCGGGTCATGCGTCCCCGGTTACCGAGGCGGAGTTGGGTGCGGCTGTCCTGAAGCTCCGTTCGAAAAGGACAGCCCCCGGGCCTGACGGAATACCGGGACGCGCGCTGGCGATCGCGTTGGAGGAGTTGGGCGATGGCACGTGCCGGCTGTTTTCCGCCTGCCTGGCTCAGGGTAGGTTTCCGAATCGGTGGAAAACGGGAAGGCTCGTACTCATCCGCAAGGAGGGACGAGCCCCCGATCAGCCGTCGGCCTACCGACCCATCGTGCTGCTCGACGAAGCGGGCAAGCTCTTTGAGCGTATCATCGCAGCCCGTCTAGTCGACAGCATGGAGCCGGGCCTGAGCGAGTCGCAGTTCGGCTTTCGCCGGGGCCGCTCTACTCTGGACGCAGTCGCCAGGCTGAGGGAGCTAGCAGAGGAGGAGGTCTCTCGGGGTGGGGTGTTGCTGGCAGTGTCGTTGGATATTTCCAACGCCTTCAACACTCTGCCCTGGGAAGTGGTACTCGAGAGTCTGAGATACCACAACGTTCCAGAATATCTGCAGCGAACCGTCGCCGACTACTTCTCCGGCAGGGCGGTTGCGTTCCCGACGATGGAGGGATTTAGCAGGAGGGACATGACGTGCGGTGTTCCACAGGGCTCGGTTTTGGGGCCGTTACTGTGGAACATCGGCTACGATTGGGTGCTTCGCGGGGCCACGTTGCGGGGGGTCAGCGTGACCTGCTACGCTGACGACACCCTCGTGTCGGCCCGCGGCAGCACCCATCGTGAGGCGGCGTATCTCGCCACGGCGGGAGTGGCGCATGCGGTCCACCGCATTCGTGCTCTGGGCCTTGAGGTGGCCTTGCACAAGTCCGAGGCCCTGATCTTCCACGGACCTCGGAACGCGCCACCTCAAGGGCTGACGATCACTGTCGGCGGAACTTCCATCACCATCGGGTCGACGATGAAGTACCTGGGACTCGTCCTCGATGGCAGGTGGAAGTTCGAGGAGCACTTCCGGCGCTTGGCCCCAAGACTGGTGGCTGCAGCCGGAGCGTTGGGCCGCATATTGCCCAACGTCGGGGGACCGGGTGGTTCCTGCAGGCGGTTGTACTCCGGCGTGGTGCGTTCGATGGCACTCTACGGTGCGCCGATATGGGCGGACGCTCTGAGCGCTCGCAACGTCGCCTCGCTGCGACGTCCGCAGCGGGCGATGGCGCTCAGGGCGGCTCGGGCGTACCGGACGGTGTCATACACCGCGGCCGGCTTGCTGTCCGGAAGCCCGCCATGGGACCTCGAGGCCGAGATCAACTCGAGTGTCTACTGGCGGGCCAAGGCTGCAAGGGCGGGAGGGACTCGACTCGTCCCGCGAGTAGTCCAGCAGTGGAGGGAGGAGGGAAGACGCCGCCTCATGGAGAAGTGGGAGGATCGGCTACGAGTTCCGGATGCCGGTGGGGAACTCGTGGCGGCGATCCGCCCGGTTTTGAGAGAGTGGGTCGAGCGTAAGCACGGCCCACTGACGTACCACCTGACGCAGCTCATATCCGGGCACGGCTGCTTCGCAAAATACCTGTGCGAAGTGGTCGGGAGAGAGCCGTCGGTGGTATGTTTACATTGCGACGACGGAGCCGTGGACACGGCCGAGCACACGCGCGCAGAGTGCCCAGCTTGGGCGGAGCCTCGCGCAGCCCTGTCCACGATAATCGGATTTGACATCTCGCTTCCGGCCCTCATTCGAAAGGTGGTCACGAGCGAAGAGGCGTGGGCGGCATTACGGGTCTTCAGCGAAGCCGTAATGTCCGCGAAGGAGGAGGCGGAGCGACGGCGGGAGGACGATCCCGATTCGCTTCCGCTGCGCCGACGGAGACCTGGTCGGCGGCGCCGTGACCATCTGGGCCGGATGCATTAACCCGGACGTGACACAGAGTGGACGGCGGCGGAACTTTACATCCGCTGCCGCCTGGCCTCCAGCGGCGGACTCGGGGGGAGTCCGTCGCGGTTCTGACGGAGGCGGAGACGGAAGGTGCGCCGCAACACCTGGCGCGCCTTTCGCGGCGAGTCGCCCCTTTACAGCGACGGCCGCTGGCAGGGCCGCGGTGGTGAGCCACGCGCGTTCCCGTAGCCCTGTCGCCTGCGGTGAGGCGGAAATTCTAGGAGGTTTTAGTGGGTAGGACGGGGCCTTCTGCCCCGGGAGCCCCACATATCCGTCCCGGTCCCCCTTCGGCCGGGCGGAATGCGTAAATGCATTTCCTCCTAGTAAAACAAAAAAAAAAAAAAAAAAAAAAAAAAAAAAAAAAAAAAAAAAAAAAAAAAAAAAAAAAAAAAAAAAAAAAAAAGGTTAGGTTAGGTTAGGTTAGGTTAGGTTAGGTTAGGTTAGGTTAGGTTAGGTTAGGTTAGGTTAGGTTAGGTTAGGTTAGGTTAGGTTAGGTTAGGTTAGGTTAGGTTAGGTTAGGTTAGGTTAGGTTAGGTTAGGTTGGGGTACATGTCAGTCGCCTCCTCGTGGCGTACCCTGGGCAACGGGGCCGGCTTGAGCTTGCTCGCCGGCCACGGCTAAGACTGACGCGGCGGGTCAGGGGTCGCTCCCGGTACATCTCTATTAACAGAGTGTGGACTGTGGAGCGGCTTCGTGGCAAAGAAGGGGGAGTTTTTCTTTTGTAAATTTTATTTTCTTTTATTTTCTTTTGTTTTCCTCTTATTTGAGTTTGCTTTTACTTATTTGTTTTGTTTTGTTCTGTTTTCGTTATTATTTTGTCTTTTGTTTCGTTTGCTGTGTTTTGTTTTGTTTGTACATTTTGCTTTGTAAATATTCTTGTTCCTACTTCTGTAGTGGGGTCGAAACGCGACCGCACCTGCTTAGATGCAGGCGCATCTAAGCGGGATTCGTTCGTCTGTCTTCTCGTTCACTGAGGAGCAGACCTTTCGGCGGGTCCGCTGAGTCGGGTTGGCCGGACAGCGGACGGAGGCATGATTCAATGCCGCCGTCGGGGGGCTGGGCTTAACCGCCCGGCCCCAGAGGAAGGACACCTCTCAGATAAAAAACCACCCAATCCCAAGTGGCTTCGCAGCGCGATGGGATGCATGGCCGAGGGGTAGATCGGTCCCGACTGCATTTCCTTTCCCACCCTTCCTCATCCTTATTCCTTCCTCCTCCTATCCTTTCTCTATCCCGCCGGCAGCCCCGGCAAAATTTGTAAAATGAGTGCTACCGAAAAAAATTATTCCTCAAGAGGGTGTCAATCCCTCCCCGATCCGCTTCACGGATCGGGCAGTCCCATATCGAAATATGAGGGGGACAAAGTCGCACTACCGATTTCCATTGACGACCATACCGCGAGCATACTGGACACCGATCTGAAGAGGGTACCTGTGGTACGACTGGAGAGGCTGGGCGCGCTTTCGGACACCGATAGCGTGTCGAGCCGCATGAGCGTGGCGAGCGCGGTGAGCATCAACAAACGCTCACGCAAACGCGTGAGAGAGAGCGCAGACTCAGGGTCCGATTCGGCACTGAGCGACACGGAGAGGAGACGGAAAGAGAGGCCCGCTACTACCGGCAAGTATGCCGGTATCGGCCTATCCAGGCGAGAGGCTGCGGCTGCAACGAAGGCCGCAGCAGCCGCCGATAAACTCAAAGAGGACGAGCGGCAGATCGCGGCTCTGACGAAAAGGGTGGTGGAAGGCAGAGCCACCCCCCTGTCGGAGTCGAGAGAGGCTGCCCTCTCAGGGGTCGAGGCAGATGAGCTTCCTGCCTCTGACCTCAATAGGAAAATGACAGACGCGGTTGCGGCCATTAGAAGAGTGGGCAAGGTCTCGAAGGGCCTTAGCGGCTGCAGCCAGAAGGCGCTCAAAGAGGCCACGGCCTCGATACTGGAATGCGCCCAGGTGCTACTCACCCGCACCAACACGGAGGAGACGGAGTTGCTGCGAGCCCAGAACACCAAGCTCGCAGCTCAGGTGGATGTCCTCAGAAAGGAACACGAAGAGCTCAAGGCCGAGATGGCCAACTTCCGCCGCGAACACCTCAGGCGGGAGGTGGGCCTTCTGAGGGACACGCCACAACCGCAACTGCAACAGTCGTCGCAGGAGACGGAGTTGACTCGCCTGATCCGTCAGGAGATGGCGAGCTTCAACGCCCGTTTCTCGGTGCTCGAGGGGAGGATTCTACGTCCTCCCCTAGCTGCAGACCATCGCAGCGCACCGGCGCCGCCGACGTATGCGGCCCAAGTCGCAACGCCCCGTGCCGCCCAACCGGCACAACCGGCTGCTGCAGCAACTACGAACATCAAAAAAAGGGGAAAAGTGGCCAAAAAGACAGATGTGGCCCAGGCCGCAGCGCCCCGTGCCGCCCAACCGGCACGGGCGCCGCGCACTCGAGGAAAGGCCGGTGAGGCGAAAGAGGCGGAGTGGACGGTTGCGGGCGCTGCCAGAAAATCGAAGAAGGCGCGCCAGAAGGAGAAAGCGGCGGCCAAGCGCCAGACAGCGAGGCTCAGGACCCCTCGCTCTACCGCAGTGGCTCTCACTCTGCAGCCGGGGGCGGAGGAGCGGGGTCTCTCGTACGCTGGCATCCTGGCCAAAGCAAAAGCCGAGATCTCGTTGAGTGATCTCGGCATAACGGGCCTCCGGTGCAAAACAACTGCCACCGGGGGTCGCCTCCTGGAGATCTCGGGGACCACCAGCGGTCCCAAAGCGGACGCCCTAGCGGAGAAGCTCAGGGCGTCACTAGGACCAGACGACGTCCGAGTGTCCAGGCCTACTAAATGCGTGGTTTTGCGTATTTCGGGCCTGGATGACTCGGTGACGGCGGATGAGGTCGTCGCTGCCATCTCCAGGACCGGAGGATGCCCGACGGATCAAGTGAAGGCGGGCACGATACGTCGGGGTGTCTCCGGTCTCGGGACGACACACGTCACCTGTCCCGTAGCGGCGGCCAACAAGCTGAAGGACGGCAGGATATTAGTCGGTTGGGTCTCGGCGCAGGTCGCGCTTTTACCACCCAAACCCTATCGGTGTTACCGCTGTCTAGAAGGAGGACATGCGGGGGCACGGTGCACCGCTGGGGTAGACCGCAGCCAAATGTGCTTCCGCTGCGGTCAACCCGGTCACAAGGCTGGCACTTGTCCTGCCAAATCGCCGCACTGCGTCATCTGTGCGGCGTCCAACAAGCCAGCCGACCACCAGATCGGGTCGAAGGCCTGCGCGAGGTCCACTACGAGGTCCACTACCAGGACACAGCCGGCTCATCCGCCGGCTAAGGCCAGAAAAGAAAAGAAGAAGGCAACCAGCTCCTCGCAGCCGGTTCACCCACCGGCTGCGGCACAAGATCAGCCGAGGACTGGGGAGGAGGCGACGGCCATGGACACCTTATAATGGCCCTACGTCGTTTCCTCCAAGCCAACATAAACCACTGTGCCAGGGCTCAGGATCTCTTGCTCCAGAGCATGGCGCAGTGGTCGATCGATGTGGCCGCCGTCGCCGAGCCGTTCTTCGTGCCACCCAGGGATGACTGGGTGTGCGACAACAACCGCTCGGTAGCGCTCATTCGGAGGTCTACCGCCGACACCCTTCCCTTCGAGGCCGTCACCCGAGGGCGGGGCTACGTCGCGGCAATCTGGGGTGATATCATGGTCGTGGGGGTATATTTCGCCCCCAGCCTTTCTCTCGCAGATCTGGAGAGTATCACCCTGGAGTTGAGCACGGTCGTCCGTCGCAGCTGTCCTCGTCCCGTGATCGTCCTGGGGGACTTCAACGCCAAGTCTGCGGCTTGGGGTTCCCCGTCTACGGACGCGCGGGGTGAGTTAGTGGAGGAGTGGGCGGTCGAGCAGGGCCTGCTTCTCCTGAATCGAGGTTCGGTGCAGACGTGCGTGCGGCAGCGGGGTGGGTCAATAGTGGACCTCACGTTCGCTAGCCCCGCTCTCGCGCGCACCGTCCACGACTGGCGCGTCCTGGAGGACGTCGAGACGCTATCCGACCACCGATACATCCAACTAAGCGTCTCCGCCCGAACCTCGATCGGGCCGGTTCAAGCGGCCCCGGCAGGCGCCGGAGACGGTCCGCGTTGGGCGCTGAAACGGCTCGACAGGGAGGCTCTCCTGGAGGCCTCAATCGTCAAGGCCTGGCTGGATGCTCCAGGCAGACCTACAGACATCGACGAGGAGGCGGAGTGGTTCCAGGAGAGCATGTCGCACATCTGCGACGCTGGCATGCCCCGAGTCCGGCCGATACCATCCAGGCGCCAAGTATACTGGTGGGCGCAGTCGATAGCGCAGCTGCGCATCAATTGTGTACAGGTGCGACGCCGGTACGCAAGGTGCCGCCGACGACGAAGAAGTCGCCGCCGCCCCTTTACAGCGGCGGTCGAACAGGAGAGAGAAGAGGCGGAACTATACACTCGCTACAGGGAGGCGAAGAGCGCACTCCAGCTGGCCATCGTCCAGGCCAAGGCCCAGGCCAACGGCGAGTTACTGGAGACTCTGGACCTAGATCCATGGGGACGCCCCTACCTGATGGTGAGGGGCAAGTTGCGCCAGTGGGCTCCCCCACTGTCCCGGAGTCTCCAGCCACAGCTGCTGGAGGAAGTAGTGAGTGTATTATTTCCAACAAGACCGGAGCACACACCACCGGCTATGGTTCCGCCTCGGAACGTGCCCGACGCGGAAGACGACGACGACAACGACGACGTGCCCGAGGTGACCCTGGCGGAGATGAGAGTCGCGGCGGCTCGCATCAAGAACACCGCCCCAGGCCCCGACGGCATCCCGGGCCGTGCATGGGTCCTCGCCATGAGGCACCTCGGGCCACGTCTATCTGGGCTCCTGAGCGCCTGTCTGGAGCGAGGCCAGTTTCCAAGCCGATGGAAGACGGGGAAACTGGTCTTGATCAGGAAGGAGGGGCGGCCCGCGGACTCACCATCTGCATACCGACCGATCGTGTTGCTGGACGAGGTGTGCAAGATCTTCGAGCGCATCATCGCCAGTCGCCTCGTTCAGCACATGACCAGGGTGGGACCGGATTTGGCGAATAACCAATTCGGTTTCCGCCAGGGGCGCTCGACGGTGGACGCGATCATGCGCGTGAAGGCCCTCGCGGAGGAGGCAGTCGCCCGGGGTGAGGTGGTCTTGGCGGTGTCGCTCGACATCGCCAACGCTTTCAACACCTTGCCCTGGAATACCATCAGGGAGGCACTCCGGTACCATGGAGTGCCGCGCTACCTCCAACGCATGGTCGCGGCTTACCTGTCGGGGCGAGCGGTCGTGTACCCGGGTCGAGAAGGATGGGGTCGGAGAGAGACGTCGTGCGGCGTTCCGCAGGGTTCCGTTCTGGGACCACTCCTGTGGAACGTGGGGTACGACTGGGCTCTGCGCGGTGCGTTTCTCCACGGCGTCGGCGTCATTTGTTACGCCGACGACACGCTCGTCACAGCGAGAGGGAAAACGTACCGGCAGGCGGCCATACGCGCGACTGCTGGTGTCGCGCACGTCGTGGGTAGGATCCGGCGGCTGGGCTTGGAGGTGGCATTGCACAAGTCGGAGGCCCTGTGTTTTCACGGGCCGAGGACGAAGCCGCCTCCCGGTTCCAGCATCATCGTGGGAGGGGTATCCATCGCTGTAGAGTCGACGATGAAATATCTAGGACTCGTCCTCGACAGTCGGTGGAACTTCGGGCCGCACTTTACACGGCTCGCCCCCCGTTTGTTGGGCGCCGCTTCAGCGCTCTCGCGCTTGCTGCCCAACCTCGGGGGACCCAACTCCTCGTGCAGGAGGCTCTATATGGGGGTCGTACGGTCGATGGCGCTATACGCCGCGCCAGTGTGGACGGATGCCCTGACGGCCCGAAACATCGCCGTGCTGAGAAGACCGCAGCGCGCGATGGCCGTCAGGATGATAAGGGGATACCGTACGATCTCCTTCGAGGCAGCGAGTCTCCTGGCCGGATCCCCGCCCTGGGACCTCGAGGCAAAGCTCCTCGCGTCGCTCTATTGGCGGCGCGCGGAGGCGGCCGAGCGAGGCCAGCGCCTGGTGCCTCGACAGATCGAGGCACGCAGGGCAGAGCTTCGCCAGGTCCTAGTAGCGGAGTGGCAGACGCGTCTGGCGCTACCCACGGCGGGGCAAGCCGCCGCCGTAGCGGCGGTGAGGCCCGTTATGAAGGAGTGGCTCAACAGGAGCCACGGCGCCCTCAGCTTCCGGCTGACGCAGGTGCTTACCGGACACGGGTGCTTCGGGAAGTACCTGTGTCGCATAGGCCGGGAGCCGACGTCCCAGTGCCACCATTGTGGCGATTGTCGCGACGATACGGCGTTGCACACGTTGGCGGAGTGCCCAGCTTGGGCTGAGCAGCGCCGCGATCTCGTCGCGGCCGTAGGTGCTGCGGGAAACCTCTCGCTTCCGGCTGTCGTCTCAACGATGGTTCGGAGCGAGGCAGGGTGGAGTGCCGTCGCCACCTTCTGCGAGGGCGTGATGCTCGCAAAGGAGGCGGCGGAAAGGGAGAGAGAGGCTGCCTCCTCTCTCCCCTCTCGCAGCAGACGAACTGGGCGTCGTAGGGTGGCCGACCTTCGACCACCCTAGGGCGTGGCCTGCGGACGACAGACTCGGGGCGTCTCGTCGTCCGATCAGCAGCAGGCCTCGAGGCGGCGGCGTCGTCGTGTTCCGCACGCGCGCCTCGTGATGGAGTCCTGCGGCCGGGGTGACAGCCGCAGTGGGTGACGGGGCTCGCCCGACCACCTGGCGAGCCAATACCCGTCGGGGGGGTAGCGACGAATGCTTCGGCGATTCCCGCCCTTCCGACGCACGGGTACCTGGAGGACACGGGTTGGTTTTTAGTCAGTAGGAGTCTGACAGTCCCCTTCGCCCCTCCCCCGGGGCGGAGGGACTCCATCGAGGATTTTCCAACCGAAAAAAAAAAAAAAAAAAAAAAAAAAAAGGTTAGGTTAGGTTAGGTTAGGTTAGGTTAGGTTAGGTTAGGTTAGGTTAGGTTAGGTTAGGTTAGGTTAGGTTAGGTTAGCCCGTCTAGTCGACAGCATGGAGCCGGGCCTGAGCGAGTCGCAGTTCGGCTTTCGCCGGGGCCGCTCTACTCTCGACGCAGTCGCCAGGCTGAGGGAGCTAGCAGAGGAGGAGGTCTCTCGGGGTGGGGTGTTGCTGGCAGTGTCGTTGGATATTTCCAACGCCTTCAACACTCTGCCCTGGGAAGTGGTACTCGAGAGCCTGAAGTACCACAACGTTCCAGGATATCTGCAGCGAACCGTCGCCGACTACTTCTCCGGCAGGGCGGTTGCGTTCCCGACGACGGAGGGATTTAGCAGGAGGGACATGACGTGCGGTGTTCCACAGGGCTCGGTTTTGGGGCCGTTACTGTGGAACATCGGCTACGATTGGGTGCTTCGCGGGGCCACGTTGCGGGGGGTCAGCGTGACCTGCTACGCTGACGACACCCTCGTGTCGGCCCGCGGCAGCACCCATCGTGAGGCGGCGTATCTCGCCACGGCGGGAGTGGCGCATGCGGTCCACCGCATTCGTGCTCTGGGCCTTGAGGTGGCCTTGCACAAGTCCGAGGCCCTGATCTTCCATGGACCTCGGAACGCGCCACCTCAAGGGCTGACGATCACTGTCGGCGGAACTTCCATCACCATCGGGTCGACGATGAAGTACCTGGGACTCGTCCTCGATGGCAGGTGGAAGTTCGAGGAGCACTTCCGGCGCTTGGCCCCAAGACTGGTGGCTGCAGCCGGAGCGTTGGGCCGCATATTGCCCAACGTCGGGGGACCGGGTAGTTCCTGCAGGCGGTTGTACTCCGGCGTGGTGCGTTCGATGGCACTCTACGGTGCGCCGATATGGGCGGACGCTCTGAGCGCTCGCAACGTCGCCTCGCTGCGACGTCCGCAGCGGGCGATGGCGCTCAGGGCGGCTCGGGCGTACCGGACGGTGTCATACACCGCGGCCGGCTTGCTGTCCGGAAGCCCGCCATGGGACCTCGAGGCCGAGATCAACTCGAGTGTCTACTGGCGGGCCAAGGCTGCAAGGGCGGGAGGGACTCGACTCGTCCCGCGAGTAGTCCAGCAGTGGAGGGAGGAGGGAAAACGCCGCCTCATGGAGAAGTGGGAGGATCGGCTACGAGTTCCGGATGCCGGTGGGGAACTCGTGGCGGCGATCCGCCCGGTCTTGAGAGAGTGGGTCGAGCGTAAGCACGGCCCACTGACGTACCACCTGACGCAGCTCATATCCGGGCACGGCTGCTTCGCAAAATACCTGTGCGAAGTGGTCGGGAGAGAGCCGTCGGTGGTGTGTCTTCACTGCGACGACGGAGCCGTGGACACGGCCGAGCACACGCGCGCAGAGTGCCCAGCCTGGGCGGAGCCTCGCGCAGCCCTGTCCACGGCAATCGGACCTGACATTTCGCTTCCGGCCCTTATTCGAAAGGTGGTCACGAGCGAAGAGGCGTGGGCGGCATTACGGGTCTTCAGCGAAGCCGTAATGTCCGCGAAGGAGGAGGCGGAGCGACGGCGGGAAGACGATCCCGATTCGCTTCCGCTGCGCCGACGGAGACCTGGTCGGCGGCGCCGTGACCATCTGGGCCGGACGCATTAACCCGGACGTGACACAGTGTGGACGGCGGCGGAACTTTACATCCGCTGCCGCCTAGCCTCCAGCGGCGGACTCGGGGGGAGTCCGTCGCGGTTCTGACGGAGGCGGAGACGGAAGGTGCGCCACAACACCTGGCGCGCCTTTCGCGGCGAGTCGCCCCTTTACAGCGACGGCCGCTGGCAGGGCCGCGGTGGTGAGCCACGCGCGTTCCCGTAGCCCTGTCGCCTGCGGTGAGGCGGAAATTCTAGGAGGTTTTAGTGGGTAGGACGGGGCCTTCTGCCCCGGGAGTCCCACATATCCGTCCCGGTCCCCCTTCGGCCGGGCGGAATGCGTAAATGCATTTCCTCCTAGTAAAACAAAAAAAAAAAAAAAAAAAAAAAAAAAAAAAAAAAAAAAAAAAAGGTTAGGTTAGGTTAGGTTAGGTTAGGTTAGGTTAGGTTAGGTTAGGTTAGGTTAGGTTAGGTTAGGTTAGGTTAGGTTAGGTTAGGTTAGGTTAGGTTAGGTTAGGTTAGGTTAGGTTAGGTTAGGTTAGGTTAGGTTAGGTTAGGTTAGGTTAGGTTAGGTTAGGTTAGGTTAGGTTAGGTTAGGTTAGGTTAGGTTAGGTTAGGTTAGGTTAGGTTAGGTTAGGTTAGGTTAGGTTAGGTTAGGTTAGGTTAGGTTAGGTTAGGTTAGGTTAGGTTAGGTTAGGTTAGGTTAGGTTAGGTTAGGTTAGGTTAGGTTAGGTTAGGTTAGGTTAGGTTAGGTTAGGTTAGGTTAGGTTAGGTTAGGTTAGGTTAGGTTAGGTTAGGTTAGGTTAGGTTAGGTTAGGTTAGGTTAGGTTAGGTTAGGTTAGGTTAGGTTAGGTTAGGTTAGGTTAGGTTAGGTTAGGTTAGGTTAGGTTAGGTTAGGTTAGGTTAGGTTAGGTTAGGTTAGGTTAGGTTAGGTTAGGTTAGGTTAGGTTAGGTTAGGTTAGGTTAGGTTAGGTTAGGTTAGGTTAGGTTTCCAGCTGGCCATCGTCCAGGCCAAGGCCCAGGCCAACGGCGAGTTACTGGAGACTCTGGACCTAGATCCATGGGGACGCCCCTACCTGATGGTGAGGGGCAAGTTGCGCCAGTGGGCTCCCCCACTGTCCCGGAGTCTCCAGCCACAGCTGCTGGAGGAAGTAGTGAGTGTATTATTTCCAACAAGACCGGAGCACACACCACCGGCTATGGTTCCGCCTCGGAACGTGCCCGACGCGGAAGACGACGACGACAACGACGACGTGCCCGAGGTGACCCTGGCGGAGATGAGAGTCGCGGCGGCTCGCATCAAAAACACCGCCCCAGGCCCCGACGGCATCCCGGGCCGTGCATGGGTCCTCGCCATGAGGCACCTCGGGCCACGTCTATCTGGGCTCCTGAGCGCCTGCCTGGAGCGAGGCCAGTTTCCAAGCCGATGGAAGACGGGGAAACTGGTCTTGATCAGGAAGGAGGGGCGGCCCGCGGACTCACCATCTGCATACCGACCGATCGTGTTGCTGGACGAGGTGTGCAAGATCTTCGAGCGCATCATCGCCAGTCGCCTCGTTCAGCACATGACCAGGGTGGGACCGGATTTGGCGAATAACCAATTCGGTTTCCGCCAGGGGCGCTCGACGGTGGACGCGATCATGCGCGTGAAGGCCCTCGCGGAGGAGGCAGTCGCCCGGGGTGAGGTGGTCTTGGCGGTGTCGCTCGACATCGCCAACGCTTTCAACACCTTGCCCTGGAATACCATCAGGGAGGCACTCCGGTACCATGGAGTGCCGCGCTACCTCCAACGCGTGGTCGCGGCTTACCTGTCGGGGCGAGCGGTCGTGTACCCGGGTCGAGAAGGATGGGGTCGGAGAGAGACGTCGTGCGGCGTTCCGCAGGGTTCCGTTCTGGGACCACTCCTGTGGAACGTGGGGTACGACTGGGCTCTGCGCGGTGCGTTTCTCCACGGCGTCGGCGTCATTTGTTACGCCGACGACACGCTCGTCACAGCGAGAGGGAAAACGTACCGGCAGGCGGCCATACGCGCGACTGCTGGTGTCGCGCACGTCGTGGGTAGGATCCGGCGGCTGGGCTTGGAGGTGGCATTGCACAAGTCGGAGGCCCTGTGTTTTCACGGGCCGAGGACGAAGCCGCCTCCCGGTTCCAGCATCATCGTGGGAGGGGTATCCATCGCTGTAGAGTCGACGATGAAATATCTAGGACTCGTCCTCGACAGTCGGTGGAACTTCGGGCCGCACTTTACACGGCTCGCCCCCCGTTTGTTGGGCGCCGCTTCAGCGCTCTCGCGCTTGCTGCCCAACCTCGGGGGACCCAACTCCTCGTGCAGGAGGCTCTATATGGGGGTCGTACGGTCGATGGCGCTATACGCCGCGCCAGTGTGGACGGATGCCCTGACGGCCCGAAACATCGCCGTGCTGAGAAGACCGCAGCGCGCGATGGCCGTCAGGATGATAAGGGGATACCGTACGATCTCCTTCGAGGCAGCGAGTCTCCTGGCCGGATCCCCGCCCTGGGACCTCGAGGCAAAGCTCCTCGCGTCGCTCTATTGGCGGCGCGCGGAGGCGGCCGAGCGAGGCGAGCGCCTGGTGCCTCGACAGATCGAGGCACGCAGGGCAGAGCTTCGCCAGGTCCTAGTAGCGGAATGGCAGACGCGTCTGGCGCTACCCACGGCGGGGCAAGCCGCCGCCGTAGCGGCGGTGAGGCCCGTTATGAAGGAGTGGCTCAACAGGAGCCACGGCGCCCTCAGCTTCCGGCTGACGCAGGTGCTTACCGGACATGGGTGCTTCGGGAAGTACCTGTGTCGCATAGGCCGGGAGCCGACGTCCCAGTGCCACCATTGTGGCGATTGTCGCGACGATACGGCGTTGCACACGTTGGCGGAGTGCCCAGCTTGGGCTGAGCAGCGCCGCGATCTCGTCGCGGCCGTAGGTGCTGCGGGAAACCTCTCGCTTCCGGCTGTCGTCTCAACGATGGTTCGGAGCGAGGCAGGGTGGAGTGCCGTCGCCACCTTCTGCGAGGGCGTGATGCTCGCAAAGGAGGCGGCGGAAAGGGAGAGAGAGGCTGCCTCCTCTCTCCCCTCTCGCAGCAGACGAACTGGGCGTCGTAGGGTGGCCGACCTTCGACCACCCTAGGGCGTGGCCTGCGGACGACAGACTCGGGGCGTCTCGTCGTCCGATCAGCAGCAGGCCTCGAGGCGGCGGCGTCGTGTTCCGCACGCGCGCCTCGTGATGGAGTCCTGCGGCCGGGGTGACAGCCGCAGTGGGTGACGGGGCTCGCCCGACCACCTGGCGAGCCAATACCCGTCGGGGGGGTAGCGACGAATGCTTCGGCGATTCCCGCCCTTCCGACGCACGGGTACCTGGAGGACACGGGTTGGTTTTTAGTCAGTAGGAGTCTGACAGTCCCCTTCGCCCCTCCCCCGGGGCGGAGGGACTCCATCGAGGATTTTCCAACCGAAAAAAAAAAAAAAAAAAAAAAAAAAAGGTTAGGTTAGGTTAGGTTAGGTTAGGTTAGGTTAGGTTAGGTTAGGTTAGGTTAGGTTAGGTTAGGTTAGGTTAGGTTAGGTTAGGTTAGGTTAGGTTAGGTTAGGTTAGGTTAGGTTAGGTTAGGTTAGGTTAGGTTAGGTTAGGTTAGGTTAGGTTAGGTTAGGTTAGGTTAGGTTAGGTTAGGTTAGGTTAGGTTAGGTTAGGTTAGGTTAGGTTAGGTTAGGTTAGGTTAGGTTAGGTTAGGTTAGGTTAGGTTAGGTTAGGTTAGGTTAGGTTAGGTTAGGTTAGGTTAGGTTAGGTTAGGTTAGGTTAGGTTAGGTTAGGTTAGGTTAGGTTAGGTTAGGTTAGGTTAGGTTAGGTTAGGTTAGGTTAGGTTAGGTTAGGTTAGGTTAGGTTAGGTTAGGTTAGGTTAGGTTAGGTTAGGTTAGGTTAGGTTAGGTTAGGTTAGGTTAGGTTAGGTTAGGTTAGGTTAGGTTAGGTTAGGTTAGGTTAGGTTAGGTTAGGTTAGGTTAGGTTAGGTTAGGTTAGGTTAGGTTAGGTTAGGTTAGGTTAGGTTAGGTTAGGTTAGGTTAGGTTAGGTTAGGTTAGGTTAGGTTAGGTTAGGTTAGGTTAGGTTAGGTTAGGTTAGGTTAGGTTAGGTTAGGTTAGGTTAGGTTAGGTTAGGTTAGGTTAGGTTAGGTTAGGTTAGGTTAGGTTAGGTTAGGTTAGGTTAGGTTAGGTTAGGTTAGGTTAGGTTAGGTTAGGTTAGGTTAGGTTAGGTTAGGTTAGGTTAGGTTAGGTTAGGTTAGGTTAGGTTAGGTTAGGTTAGGTTAGGTTAGGTTAGGTTAGGTTAGGTTAGGTTAGGTTAGGTTAGGTTAGGTTAGGTTAGGTTAGGTTAGGTTAGGTTAGGTTAGGTTAGGTTAGGTTAGGTTAGGTTAGGTTAGGTTAGGTTAGGTTAGGTTAGGTTAGGTTAGGTTAGGTTAGGTTAGGTTAGGTTAGGTTAGGTTAGGTTAGGTTAGGTTAGGTTAGGTTAGGTTAGGTTAGGTTAGGTTAGGTTAGGTTAGGTTAGGTTAGGTTAGGTTAGGTTAGGTTAGGTTAGGTTAGGTTAGGTTAGGTTAGGTTAGGTTAGGTTAGGTTAGGTTAGGTTAGGTTAGGTTAGGTTAGGTTAGGTTAGGTTAGGTTAGGTTAGGTTAGGTTAGGTTAGGTTAGGTTAGGTTAGGTTAGGTTAGGTTAGGTTAGGTTAGGTTAGGTTAGGTTAGGTTAGGTTAGGTTAGGTTAGGTTAGGTTAGGTTAGGTTAGGTTAGGTTAGGTTAGGTTAGGTTAGGTTAGGTTAGGTTAGGTTAGGTTAGGTTAGGTTAGGTTAGGTTAGGTTAGGTTAGGTTAGGTTAGGTTAGGTTAGGTTAGGTTAGGTTAGGTTAGGTTAGGTTAGGTTAGGTTAGGTTAGGTTAGGTTAGGTTAGGTTAGGTTAGGTTAGGTTAGGTTAGGTTAGGTTAGGTTAGGTTAGGTTAGGTTAGGTTAGGTTAGGTTAGGTTAGGTTAGGTTAGGTTAGGTTAGGTTAGGTTAGGTTAGGTTAGGTTAGGTTAGGTTAGGTTAGGTTAGGTTAGGTTAGGTTAGGTTAGGTTAGGTTAGGTTAGGTTAGGTTAGGTTAGGTTAGGTTAGGTTAGGTTAGGTTAGGTTAGGTTAGGTTAGGTTAGGTTAGGTTAGGTTAGGTTAGGTTAGGTTAGGTTAGGTTAGGTTAGGTTAGGTTAGGTTAGGTTAGGTTAGGTTAGGTTAGGTTAGGTTAGGTTAGGTTAGGTTAGGTTAGGTTAGGTTAGGTTAGGTTAGGTTAGGTTAGGTTAGGTTAGGTTAGGTTAGGTTAGGTTAGGTTAGGTTAGGTTAGGTTAGGTTAGGTTAGGTTAGGTTAGGTTAGGTTAGGTTAGGTTAGGTTAGGTTAGGTTAGGTTAGGTTAGGTTAGGTTAGGTTAGGTTAGGTTAGGTTAGGTTAGGTTAGGTTAGGTTAGGTTAGGTTAGGTTAGGTTAGGTTAGGTTAGGTTAGGTTAGGTTAGGTTAGGTTAGGTTAGGTTAGGTTAGGTTAGGTTAGGTTAGGTTAGGTTAGGTTAGGTTAGGTTAGGTTAGGTTAGGTTAGGTTAGGTTAGGTTAGGTTAGGTTAGGTTAGGTTAGGTTAGGTTAGGTTAGGTTAGGTTAGGTTAGGTTAGGTTAGGTTAGGTTAGGTTAGGTTAGGTTAGGTTAGGTTAGGTTAGGTTAGGTTAGGTTAGGTTAGGTTAGGTTAGGTTAGGTTAGGTTAGGTTAGGTTAGGTTAGGTTAGGTTAGGTTAGGTTAGGTTAGGTTAGGTTAGGTTAGGTTAGGTTAGGTTAGGTTAGGTTAGGTTAGGTTAGGTTAGGTTAGGTTAGGTTAGGTTAGGTTAGGTTAGGTTAGGTTAGGTTAGGTTAGGTTAGGTTAGGTTAGGTTAGGTTAGGTTAGGTTAGGTTAGGTTAGGTTAGGTTAGGTTAGGTTAGGTTAGGTTAGGTTAGGTTAGGTTAGGTTAGGTTAGGTTAGGTTAGGTTAGGTTAGGTTAGGTTAGGTTAGGTTAGGTTAGGTTAGGTTAGGTTAGGTTAGGTTAGGTTAGGTTAGGTTAGGTTAGGTTAGGTTAGGTTAGGTTAGGTTAGGTTAGGTTAGGTTAGGTTAGGTTAGGTTAGGTTAGGTTAGGTTAGGTTAGGTTAGGTTAGGTTAGGTTAGGTTAGGTTAGGTTAGGTTAGGTTAGGTTAGGTTAGGTTAGGTTAGGTTAGGTTAGGTTAGGTTAGGTTAGGTTAGGTTAGGTTAGGTTAGGTTAGGTTAGGTTAGGTTAGGTTAGGTTAGGTTAGGTTAGGTTAGGTTAGGTTAGGTTAGGTTAGGTTAGGTTAGGTTAGGTTAGGTTAGGTTAGGTTAGGTTAGGTTAGGTTAGGTTAGGTTAGGTTAGGTTAGGTTAGGTTAGGTTAGGTTAGGTTAGGTTAGGTTAGGTTAGGTTAGGTTAGGTTAGGTTAGGTTAGGTTAGGTTAGGTTAGGTTAGGTTAGGTTAGGTTAGGTTAGGTTAGGTTAGGTTAGGTTAGGTTAGGTTAGGTTAGGTTAGGTTAGGTTAGGTTAGGTTAGGTTAGGTTAGGTTAGGTTAGGTTAGGTTAGGTTAGGTTAGGTTAGGTTAGGTTAGGTTAGGTTAGGTTAGGTTAGGTTAGGTTAGGTTAGGTTAGGTTAGGTTAGGTTAGGTTAGGTTAGGTTAGGTTAGGTTAGGTTAGGTTAGGTTAGGTTAGGTTAGGTTAGGTTAGGTTAGGTTAGGTTAGGTTAGGTTAGGTTAGGTTAGGTTAGGTTAGGTTAGGTTAGGTTAGGTTAGGTTAGGTTAGGTTAGGTTAGGTTAGGTTAGGTTAGGTTAGGTTAGGTTAGGTTAGGTTAGGTTAGGTTAGGTTAGGTTAGGTTAGGTTAGGTTAGGTTAGGTTAGGTTAGGTTAGGTTAGGTTAGGTTAGGTTAGGTTAGGTTAGGTTAGGTTAGGTTAGGTTAGGTTAGGTTAGGTTAGGTTAGGTTAGGTTAGGTTAGGTTAGGTTAGGTTAGGTTAGGTTAGGTTAGGTTAGGTTAGGTTAGGTTAGGTTAGGTTAGGTTAGGTTAGGTTAGGTTAGGTTAGGTTAGGTTAGGTTAGGTTAGGTTAGGTTAGGTTAGGTTAGGTTAGGTTAGGTTAGGTTAGGTTAGGTTAGGTTAGGTTAGGTTAGGTTAGGTTAGGTTAGGTTAGGTTAGGTTAGGTTAGGTTAGGTTAGGTTAGGTTAGGTTAGGTTAGGTTAGGTTAGGTTAGGTTAGGTTAGGTTAGGTTAGGTTAGGTTAGGTTAGGTTAGGTTAGGTTAGGTTAGGTTAGGTTAGGTTAGGTTAGGTTAGGTTAGGTTAGGTTAGGTTAGGTTAGGTTAGGTTAGGTTAGGTTAGGTTGAACAAGGCGTCAAGCTCCAGGACCTTGGGATCAGTGGTGGGCTGAAGGTGCGACGCACGGCGACCGGGGCCAGGGTTCTCGAGTTGCCGAGAGCCCAAGCGGAGCAGGCCGAGATGTTGGCGGAGAAGCTCCGCACAGTGCTCGACGGGGTCGCAGACGTAGTGCGGCCAGTTAAAAAGGCCGACCTGAAGGTGACGGGGCTCGACGACTCCGTCACCTCGGAGAAACTGGCCGCGGCGATCGCGCGCGCAGGTGATTGCTCCGCCGAGGCAGTGAAGTGCGGCGTGATGCAGCGCGGACCCGGCTACATGGGGATGGTCCGCGTCACCTGCCCCCTCACGGCAGCGAAGAAGCTGGCCGCTGCCGGTCGCCTCCTCGTCGGGTGGAGCTCGGCCAAGGTGGCCGTCGTGGAGCAGCGCCCTATGCGCTGCTACAAATGTATGGGCCTTGGCCACACGAGGGCGCTCTGCCCGTCGAAGGCGGAGAGGGGTGGCCTGTGCTACCGCTGTGGCTCGGACGGCCACAAGTCAGCGGTATGCACGGCCAAGATGCGCTGCGCGGTCTGCGCGGAGGCCGGGAAGCCCTCCGGGCATCTGATGGGGGCGAGGGACTGCAACCCCCCCATCACGAAGGGTAAGGCGGCTCTAGGAGCCAAGACCGCCCCGCGCGAGGAAAGCCGCCAGGCTACGGAGGGAGCTAGTTCGACTCAAGGATGCCAGAACAAATAAGCTTCCTCCAAACGAACGTTAACCACTCCGCCGGAGCGCAGGACCTACTGCTGCAGTCCATGGCGGAGTGGCAGGTAGACCTGGCGGTGGCCTGCGAGCCCTATTTCGTCCCTCCCCTACCTCACTGGCTGGGGGACTCGGACGACACCGTGGCGGTCCTCACGAGGAGCGGAACGGGCCCTCCCCTCTCACTCATCGAGAGGGGCTCGGGCTACGTAGTGGTGGGGTGGGGGGAGTACGTCGTCGTCGGTACGTACTTCTCCCCTAACCGCAGCCTGGCTGAGTTCGAGACTTATCTCGGCTTAGTCAGAGCTGCGGTGGCCAGGCAGTCGCCGAAACCGATAATGGTTCTCGGCGACTTAAACGCGAAGTCGCGTGCCTGGGGCAACCCCGCCACGAATCCGCGAGGGAGGGCCGTCCAGGTGTGGGCCCTGCTCTCCGACCTGTCCCTTCTCAACAGGGGGCAGGTTCACACCTGCGTGCGACATCAGGGGGGTTCCGTGGTGGACGTTTCGTTCGCCACCCCTGTCGTAGCACGCAGAGTGGTCGATTGGAGAGTGGAGGAAGAGGTGGAGACTCTATCGGATCACCGGTACATCCGATTCGAGATCTCCACCTCTCGCAGGCCGGCGGAACCCCAGAGGGTGCCGACTACGCTGCCGAGGTGGTCTCTCGGCCAGGTCGATCGAGAGCTGGTCAAGGAGGCCGCCATCGTGCAGCGGTGGGGTTCCGCGGGGAGGACGGAGGGCGCCAGCGCAGAGGAGCTGGCGGGCCGCATGCGCAGTTCGCTCAAGGAGGTCTGCGATGCGGCCATGCCTCGGACCCGGCGCAGGGTTCCGCGCCGGCACGTCTATTGGTGGTCGCCCGAAATCGCCGACCTTCGGGCGACGTGCTGCCGGGCGCGGAGGGCCTATGTCCGCTGTCGAAGGCGCAACGGCCTCGACACGGACCTGGAGGGACAGATGCTGGACGCTTATCGCCAGCTGAAAAAAGATCTGCAGCTGGCGATAAGCAAGGCCAAGGAAAAGGCCAGGGAGGAGCTTCTGGCGGGTCTCAATCGAGACCCGTGGGGGCGCCCGTACCGCGGCGTACGCGGGAAGTTCCGCACCCAAGGCGCCCCCGTCACTGAGACGCTGCCGCCGGAACTCCTCCTGCGCCTGGTCGGGGAACTCTTTCCCCATCCAGGCGAGCATGTCCCTCCGCAGATGGCCCCCCGCTCCGTGATCGAAGACGCAGTGGCTCCACCACTGATCACGGAGCGGGAGATGGAGATGGCCCTCGGCCGCTTGAGGGCCAAGAACACGGCGCCGGGTCCGGACGGGGTTCCAGGGCGTGTTCTGTGCGACGCCCTGGAATTCCTGGGTGCAAGGCTTCGGGAGCTGTTCGACGTGTGTCTGTGCAGCGGGCAGTTTCCGAAGCCTTGGAAAGAGGGGAAGTTGGTCCTGTTGCCGAAGGAAGGTCGGCCGATGGATTCCCCTTCGGCATACAGGCCAATAGTGCTGCTGAACGAGACGGGCAAACTCTTCGAGAAGGTCCTCGCAGCCCGTCTCGTTCAGCACCTCGAGGAGGTCGGTCCGGGTCTCTCAGAGGCTCAGTACGGGTTCAGGGCGGGCCGGTCGACGGTCGACGCCCTGGACGCCCTGAAGACTCGGACGACGGAAGCGGTGGCCCGGGGGCAAGTCGTCCTGGCGGTGTCGCTCGACGTGGCGAACGCCTTCAACAGTCTCCCTTTCGAGACGATACGGGAGGCACTCCGATACCATGGGGTGCCGACCTATCTCAGGAGGCTGCTGGAGGCGTACCTCCAGGACAGGGAGGTCCTCTGGGCGGGGGTCGATGGGAGGCTGGTCCGGCGTCGGGTAGGCTGCGGCGTTCCACAGGGGTCGGTTCTCGGCCCAATTCTGTGGAACGTCGGTTTCGACTGGCTCCTGCGAGCTCCCGTCCTTCCCGGGATGGGGGTGTTGTGCTACGCTGACGACACCCTCGTCACGGCGACTGGGCGGGACTTTCGGGAGGCGGCTCGCCTCGCCGAGGTCGGAACGGCTCTCACCGTGGACCGTATGGGAATGCTGGGCTTGAGGGTCTCCATATCCAAAACGGAGGCCCTCCTCTTCCACGGTCCACGGAAAGGACCCCCACGAGGGGCGAGTATCACCGTCCAGGGGACGGTGATCAAGGTGCAGGCCCAGATGAAGTACCTGGGCCTCATCCTGGACGGTCGATGGAGCTTCGGGCAGCATTTTGTCCATCTCGGCCCGAGGCTCATCAACGCCGCCGCCGCTCTCGGCCGCCTCCTTCCGAATGTGGGGGGGCCGGGATCGCTATGCCGGCGTCTCTACTCCGGCGTAGTGAGGTCGATGGCGCTGTACGGTGCCCCGATCTGGGTCGACGCTCTCACCGCTGACAACCGGGCCCTGCTGCGAAAGCCGCAGAGGGTCATAGCGGTGAGAGGCGTCAGAGGGTACCGTACGGTGTCGTGGGCTGCGGCGACACTTCTCGCGGGCGATCCGCCCTGGGAGCTCCAGGCGGAGGTGCTCGCGGAAGTGTACCGGTTCCGGGTCGAGGCGAGGAACCGCGGCGACCGTCCAGGGTCGGCGGAGGTCGGGCGGATCAGGGCTCTAGCCCAGCGAGCCCTGATCGCCCGATGGCAGGAGGACCTGGGGTCACCCACGGCGGGCCTGGCGACAGTGGAGGCGATCCGCCCCCACTTGAGTCGCTGGGTCGAGAGGAAGAAGGGCACACTCACCTTCAGGATGACGCAGGTACTTACCGGGCACGGATGCTTCGGTAAGTACCTGCACGGGATAGCGCGGCGGGAGGTGTCACCCTCCTGCCACGAGTGTGGTGCGCCAGTCGACACGGCGCTCCACACCCTGAGTGAGTGTGCCGCGTGGGGGCCCCAGAGGCACACCCTTGCGGCGACTATGGGCGGAGACCTCTCGCTGCCGAGCATCGTCAACGAAATGCTCGGTAGCGAGACGTGTTGGTCGGAGATGCGCTCCTTCTGCGAAAACGTGATGTCGCAGAAGGAAGCCGCGGAGCGGGAGCGGGAAGAGGATACCGCTGCAGACCCGCTCCGCCGAAGACGACCGGGGAGGAGGAAGAAGCGCTACGCGCACCTTCTCCCCCCGCCTCAATAGGCGTCGCAGGGACTAGGGGGGGTCTCAGTACCTCGAGAACCCCCTCTAGGTGTTGGAGGCCCGCATAGGCGGGCCGACCGTCAGGGCGTCACGGTAGCATGCGCAAGCGATCCCGTGGCGCCCACCGAAAGACGGAGAGGGTACCGCTGGTTTTTTAGTGGGTAAACCCGGCGTACCTGGGCGCACTCGGCGTCCAGGGCTCCGGGGAGTCCCACACACCCCCCCACCTTCCATCACGTGGGGGAAGCGCGTAACGCGTTTTTCCAGCGAGAAAAAAAAAAAAAAAAAAAAAAGGTTAGGTTAGGTTAGGTTAGGTTAGGTTAGGTTAGGTTAGGTTAGGTTAGGTTAGGTTAGGTTAGGTTAGGTTAGGTTAGGTTAGGTTAGGTTAGGTTAGGTTAGGTTAAGGTTAGGTTAGGTTAGGTTAGGTTAGGTTAGGTTAGGTTAGGTTAGGTTAGGTTAGGTTAGGTTAGGTTAGGTTAGGTTAGGTTAGGTTAGGTTAGGTTAGGTTAGGTTAGGTTAGGTTAGGTTAGGTTAGGTTAGGTTAGGTTAGGTTAGGTTAGGTTAGGTTAGGTTAGGTTAGGTTAGGTTAGGTTAGGTTAGGTTAGGTTAGGTTAGGTTAGGTTAGGTTAGGTTAGGTTAGGTTAGGTTAGGTTAGGTTAGGTTAGGTTAGGTTAGGTTAGGTTAGGTTAGGTTAGGTTAGGTTAGGTTAGGTTAGGTTAGGTTAGGTTAGGTTAGGTTAGGTTAGGTTAGGTTAGGTTAGGTTAGGTTAGGTTAGGT
Source organism: Vanessa tameamea (assembly GCF_037043105.1). Classification (NCBI taxonomy): domain Eukaryota; kingdom Metazoa; phylum Arthropoda; class Insecta; order Lepidoptera; family Nymphalidae; genus Vanessa; species Vanessa tameamea. The sequence goes on from NC_087333.1 coordinate 9,128,885, forward strand.
TAGGTTAGGTTAGGTTAGGTAGGTTAGGTTAGGTTAGTTAGGTTAGGTTAGTTAGGTTAGGTTAGGTTAGGTTAGGATAGGTTAGGTTAGGTTAGGTTAGGTTAGGTTAGGTTAGGTTAGGTTAGGTTAGGTTAGGTAGTTCGGTTAGGTTAGGTTAGGTTAGGTTAGGTTAGGTTAGGTTAGGTTAGGTTAGGTTAGGTTAGGTAGGTTAGTTGTTAGGTTAGGTTAGTTAGTTAGGTTAGGTTAGGTTAGGTTAGGTTAGGTTAGGTTAGTTAGGTTAGGTTAGGTTAGGTTAAGGTTAGGTTAGTTTGGTTAGGGTTAGGTTTAGGATAGGTTAGGTTAGGTTAGGTTAGTTAGGTTAGGTTGGTAGGTAGGTTAGGTTAGGTTAGGTTAGTTAGGTAGGTTAGGTTAGGTTAGGTTAGGTTAGGTTATGAAGGTTAGTTAGGTTAGGTTAGGTTAGGTTAGGAGGTTAGGTTAGGTTAGGTTAGGTAGGTTAGGTAAGGTTAGGTTAGGTTAGGATGGTTAGGTTAGGTTAGGTTTAGGTTAGGTTAGGTTAGGTGGTGGTTAGGTAGGTTAGGTGTAGGAGTTAGGTTAGGTTAGGTTAGGTTAGGTTAGGTTAGGTTGGTTAGGTATGTTCGGTTAGGTTGGTTAGGTTAGGTAAGTTATGTTAGGTTAGGTTAGGTAGGTTAGGTAGTTAGGTTAGTGTTAGGTTGGTAGGTTAGGTTAGGTAGGTTAGGTAGGTTAGGTTAGGTTGGATAGGTTAGGTATTAGGTTAGGTTAGGTTAGGTTAGGTTGGTAGGGTAGGTTAGGTTAGGTTAGGTTAGGTTAGGTTTAGGTTAGGTTAGGTGTTGGTTAGGTGGTAGGTAGTTAGGGTGGTATAGGGTTAGGTTAGGTTAGTTA